>NC_088216.1:57697995-57998709 GCF_036934945.1 Oncorhynchus masou masou | reverse complement strand
TGATATTACTGCTCTGCTGTAGTACTGTTGTACCACACAGAATGTCTGTGTTTATACTTGGTGAAAGGCAACAGCAGTCTTCAACTGTGTCTCTGTTTATTGACACCCCATCTCCATGACAGTGGAGAGAGCATGTACAGCATGCAATTGATGTATTCAATACAAATGTGTGCTGTTTGTCTTCTGTTTTACTAAAGGGTCATGTCAGGGTGTATGTCAGAGGCTCCTCTCTGAGTGTTGTTCTGCAGATACACTGTACTGTGTTAGATGAGAGAGGTGAGGAGAGGTAGAGCAGTGCACTGACTTGCCCCTCTAGCTAGCTTGCAATCTGGTGCCAATTATGCTGATTGGAGGGCTACTGGCCTGCAGACAGCCTGCAGTGTGAACATGATTAGCTTCCTCCTAGTGCTGCAGATACACCATTAGGTTTGAGGACCACATGGAGAAAAGCTAATGAGAGACAGGTAGGAGTCAGGGGGGCAGGGTAAGAGGGTTTGGAGCCATTTGGTGAGGTCCAGCTGTTCCTGTTCCACTCAGGCACTTCGGTCAAATAAGATTCCGTTGTTCACCACAGTTTTTGGGCTACACAATTGAAGGGATGTTCCACTCAAAATGCAACCTTAAACATTTTACTGCAGTGGGCTAAATCAGGGTCACACAGAGTGTTTCTTGGTAGTCTTAAATAAATCTACTTTGAAACAAATGTATACACCTCACACACATGTTTATGGATTTACAAAAAGAAGACACCTGTACCATGTCAGATATAGAGTTGAAATTTATTAAATTTTGAGTTTGCAACCCGATATTACACATTGTATACATCACAGAAGACTGAAAAATAACAAAACAGTTTAAAAAAATGTTTATTGATTATGAAATTATGAAAAATATGAATAACATTCACCCATGAGGCCACTAGAGGTTGATTTGGTCATTTGACTGCAGAAAAGGGCTCCCTTAAGGCTAATGAGGTAAAGGGCTCATTGTGTGTGAATTGATGCGAGAGAGAGGAAAAGAACAGCAGGTCCGGTTGTGTAACATAAGAAGAGACCAGGAAGTGAACGGAATACGCCCTTAGGAAATACTGTAGTTTGAGTAGAATGTAGAAGATGTCATTTTTACCATGGCCAGGTACTATGTCTCGAAGCAGTGGTGAAGCATTTTAACATAGTTTTTTAAAATCACATATTTGGAACACTTCCAGAGGGTAGTCCTTACATTCTTACTGAATTAAATCATCCGTTTGGTATATATTTGACAAACTTCGAAGGACTATTAACTGACTTTAAGATGCATGTCATCACATGTATGGCATGGTGTGGTAACAAGAAGCAGCTGTCATATTTAACCAACATGGTGTTGGATGAAGAATGGACCCTATCTTCCTCTCAGTGTCCTCCTCCCGTGGTATTGTTTTGGCAGGCGGCTGTAAACTTTTCCATTACTAGGGAGGACTAGTAGTAAATTGGGTTGTTTATATTCACTGCTCAAGACAAGGCTGCTCAAGACAAGTGCCATCCCCTTATATAGACCTGGAGCATCAGTCTGTCTGACTGCAATAAACGTCCTCCTCCGCCCCAGACAGTCCCATTTAGCCCCAAACCTTCTCATTGATACCAGCCAGCTCTCTTCAACCCCCTACCTTCATTGATATCAGCCTAGCTCTCTTCAGCCCCATAACTTCACATTGATATCAGCCAGCTCTCTTCAACCCTAAACCTTCTCATTGATATCATTCTGCTCTCTTCAGCCCCATAACTTATCATTGATATCATTCTGTTCTCTTCAGCCCCATAACTTCTCATTGATATCATTCTGCTCTCTTCAACCTTAAACCTTCTCATTGATATCAGCCTGCGCTCTTCAGCCCCATAACTTCACATTGATATCAGCCAGTTCTCTTCAGCCCCATAACTTCACATTGATATCATTCTGTTCTCTTCAGCCCCATAACTTCACATTGATATCATTCTTCAGCTAACTTCTTCAGCCCTCTTCAGCCCCATAACTTCATCATTGATATCAGCCTGCTCTCTTCAGCCCCATAACTTATCATTGATATCATTCTGCTCTCTTCAGCCCCATAACTTATCATTGATATCAGCCTGCTCTCTTCAGTGTCCTCATAACTTAAACTTTTCATTGATATCATTCTCTTCAATAACTTATCATTGATATCATTCTGCTCTCTTCAGCCCCATAACTTATCATTGATATCATTCTGCTCTCTTCAGCCCCATAACTTATCATTGATATCAGCCTGCTCTCTTCAGCCCCATAACTTATCATTGATATCATTCTGCTCTCTTCAGCCCCATAACTTATCATTGATATCATTCTGCTCTCTTCAGCCCCATAACTTATCATTGATATCATTCTGCCCCATAACTTCACATTGATACCATTCAGCCCCCCCATAACTTCACATTGATATCAGCCAGTTCTCTTCAGCCCCATAACTTCACATTGATATCAGCCAGTTCTCTTCAGCCCCATAACTTCACATTGATATCAGCCAGTTCTCTTCAGCCCCATAACTTCACATTGATATCAGCCAGCTCTCTTCAGCCCCATAACTTCTCATTGATATCATTCTGCTCTCTTCAGCCCCATAACTTATCATTGATATCATTCTGCTCTCTTCAGCCCCATAACTTATCATTGATATCAGCCTGCTCTCTTCAGCCCCATAACTTATCATTGATATCAGCCTGTTCTCTTCAGCCCCATAACTTATCATTGATATCATTCTGTTCTCTTCAGCCCCATAACTTATCATTGATATCAGCCTGCTCTCTTCAGCCCCATAACTTATCATTGATATCAGCCAGCTCTCTTCAGCCCCATAACTTCACATTGATATCAGCCAGTTCTCTTCAGCCCCATAACTTCACATTGATATCAGCCAGTTCTCTTCAACCCTAAACCTTCTCATTGATATCATTCTGCTCTCTTCAGCCCCATAACTTATCATTGATATCATTCTGCTCTCTTCAGCCCCATAACTTATCATTGATATCATTCTGCTCTCTTCAGCCCCATAACTTATCATTGATATCATTCTGCTCTCTTCAGCCCCATAACTTATCATTGATATCATTCTGCTCTCTTCAGCCCCATAACTTATCATTGATATCAGCCTGCTCTCTTCAGCCCCATAACTTATCATTGATATCATTCTGCTCTCTTCAGCCCCATAACTTATCATTGATATCAGCCTGCTCTCTTCAGCCCCATAACTTATCATTGATATCAGCCAGCTCTCTTCAACCCCATAACTTCTCATTGATATCATTCTGTTCTCTTCAGCCCCATAACTTATCATTGATATCAGCCTGTTCTCTTCAGCCCCATAACTTATCATTGATATCATTCTGCTCTCTTCAGCCCCATAACTTATCATTGATATCATTCTGCTCTCTTCAGCCCCATAACTTCTCATTGATATCATTCTGCTCTCTTCAGCCCCATAACTTATCATTGATATCATTCTGCTCTCTTCAGCCCCATAACTTATCATTGATATCATTCTGCTCTCTTCAGCCCCATAACTTATCATTGATATCAGCCTACTCTCTTCAGCCCCATACCTTCTCATTGATATCATTCTGCTCTCTTCAACCCCATAACTTATCATTGATATCAGCCTACTCTCTTCAGCCCCATACCTTCTCATTGATATCAGCCTGCGCTCTTCAGCCCCATAACTTATCATTGATATCAGCCTACTCTCTTCAGCCCCATACCTTCTCATTGATATCAGCCAGCTCTCTTCAACCCCAAACTTTTCATTGATGTCATTCTGCTCTCTTCAGCCCCATACCTTCTCATTGATATCAGCCTGCTATCCTCTCCAGAACATCCCAGAGGACTACTCTCTCTCACACACCAGAGGTCACCATATGAAAGCCTTGCTTGGTTGATCCCTTTGTGTCATAATGGGTTCAATTATTTTGGGGAGTGTGATTGAGTCTCTCTACAGTGGTCACTTCTGTCCCTCTATTTACTGTCTCTTCTAGCCACTCGTTCAGTTAAGAGCAAACGCTAATATGCTACTGTCCCTTTGACCAGCAACAGAGGCTGGCCCACTGTTGTAAAACGCCAGGTAACATTGATGCTAAGTCTGTGACTCTATTGATGTTCTCAATCACTGGGACATCTGCTGTGAGCTAATTGAGAGATCATCTACAGACAGACAGACAGTCCAGTCAGACTGCTGCCAGACCAATTCTCTCTGCAGTGTTAACTGGCAGACCTTGTGTTCCGACTGGCCTATCACAGGAGAGGAAGAGCGCTTCCCTTCACATTGCTCTCCTAACAGACACATTTTGTGGGGATATTCTCTACATATATTGTGTCACTGCACACCATTGATATCACTGTTATTGAATTGTGAATTAGTGCATAATTTGCTGCAATGAAAATATTCTCCCTGATTCAATACAATTGTCATAAGAAATTAACACAATAATGCTAATTTATCTCTGTTGATAGTATGTCCTGTGTGGGAGATCATAGGTGAGGATGTCAGCTGTTCTATGACTGACCCAGGTTAGTGAAAGTGGCCTGGGCTCTGTGTTGAGCTCCCGAGGGTGTGACACAGTAGTAAGCGGGATGGTGAGGACTTTCAGAGTGTACAGGGAAAAAGAGAGGTAGCAGATCACTGGGACTGAAAGGACTAATCCCTGGTATAAATGTCCAGTTGAGTAGAGTGTGCAGGGTTAAGGGTGTGTCGAGGGTGTGTGGGTGCGGCCAGCACTCTGTGCCACATGTGGGCAAGCCGGCACCCACCCTCTCAGAGAGCAGACAGAGGGGCATACATAACCTCAAGGGTCAGGGGTCAAGAGGAGCCACATTTCCTGTGGTCCCGGGTCGACCGGTCGTTAGCCTCCTTTACTGGCTCCCTCATTGTTCTGATTCATCCTCAGGCCCACTGATGTGGCCCCTTCCAGATTCTGGTAAACACCAAAGAGATTCACCCCAAACCAGATGTTGCACCAAACGACCTCCCTACAGGCCATCCCTGGGACTGATAGTATGTATCCAAGGAGGAGTGATGGCTCATATACCTTCACTTAGTCTATAAGTACTAGAAACTATTTAATCAAATACAGAGAGTAAAAGCTCTAACTGTCCAGGCTGGGGTCAAATATATAATTGGTTGTCATTCACCCACAGAGTTTCAACACCATCTAAACTGTCAGAGAAGAACTATGCTCAGCTTATTTCTGGAGTTATTTTGGTGGGTAAATACCAGCCTGTAGGGTAGTTTAATGTCTGTGGTGGGGAGGAGGAGTCTGTCCCCAGAGAGAGAGAGCGAGACCAGTGGAGTGACATGGCCCTGATCAGGGACTGGAGAAGGAGAAGTGGCGACCAGGGTCCTGTGTCTATGTCTATATGTCTCTGATAATGTTACATGAAAGACTATTTGCAATTGCCCCCCCCCCCCTTTATGCTGCTGCTAATCTCTGTTAATTTTCTATGCATAGTCACTTTAACTCTACCTACATGTACATATTACCTCAATTACCTCGACTAACCAGTGCCCCCGCACATTGACTCTGTACCGGTGCCCCCTGTATATAGCCCCGCTATAGTTATTTTACTGCTGCTCTTGAATCTTTTGTTACTTTTTTTTACTTGTAAAAAATATTTTTCTTAAAACTGCATTGTTGGTTAAGGACTTGTAAGTAAGCATTTCACTGTAAGGTTGTATTCGGCGTGTGTGACAAATTCAATGATTTGACGAAACGCCTTCTCCTCTCTGAGCCCTGTGTCATTTCCCTCAGGACCAGAGAGAGGACCACCGTCCTGCAGCCCTACTGAGCTCCAGAGAGGCAGGAAGTGGAGGCGGGGCCAGTCCAGGGACTAACATGATCACATCAACCCCATTAGGAGGGTCCCACGTGGGGCCGGGCCGAGGGGGAGAGGGCAGCGCACACAAAGAGGTGCACTGTTCTCTCCCTCGGCTGGGTGAAAGAGCTGCCGCATGCCAATGTAAAAATGAACTTAGGGGCTAATCAGAGACAGCAGCCCCATGCACTTTCCCACTGAAGTACAGATAATGATGCATATTTAAACTATGTGGCCAGCGACTGTGGTTTCCTTTGGCATAATGCGTTGAGGGAGTGAGTGAGGCACAGCTGCAGCCAGGGGACAGAGGAGAGGTCTGGAGCTGAAGCTGTGGTGGGAGACCAGAGGGAAAACCCCACTGGGATTGTGTGCAGACACACTGTACCTCCAGTAACTTTGTTCAGGGACGTAGTGTTCCAAGGCATAGAAACACACAGTTAGTAGAAAAACAATTCTTAGGATTTGTGGGATATCAGAGTAGGCCTACTATGTTATTTCCCCTATGCTTCTTATGATTAAATAAGAAAGATGAGGATCATTTATCTTTCACAGTTATGCTGGCTAACATGAAACCAGGGAAAAGGCACTGTTGTCGAGTAATCAGTTATGGTTAAATAAAGCAATCAACACCTACAACACAGCAATTACATGGTCTATATTGAGATATTCAGCACATACTGACATGAAACCTAATCCTCAAAACCAAGCAGCAACCTCTTACATCATAGCAGCCTGTGAGGATTAGCATCCTGTGGGCTTTTACCAGTTTTACTTCTTCCTTCCCCTTACAAAACATGTAAATAGATTATCTGCAAGTCAAGACTGTTGGTAATTAAAAACAGGTGAAAGACAACACATTAAGAGAATGAATGACTTCTGTGGACTCTGTTTTCCAGAGGTGAATTCATCAAACTGGAGTCTAAACCAATCCGTCGGGACAAGCCACGGAGAATTGACAAAAAGCTGCAATAACAAAGCCTTCCACTGAAAACCAACGCCTGTTGGTTATTTTAAGATGTCATTTAAAAGAGGATGAAAAACATAGCTTCTCTGGAATTATGGGTTGTTGGTTATGTTGGGTTTCAGTTCTAGAAATCAAACAGAGCGTGTTGTTAGGCTCAGGTTGAACACTCAGCAGGAATGTGAATGTGAGGATCTTAATTGCGATCAGGCGTGTGTGTGTATTTGATCTGCACAGAGTGACACGCATTAGTCAGAGCAACACATTCCCTGAAAACCAGCCAAGAAACCAGCCTGACTTCTACTGTGTAAACACTAGTATTATCAGGGTTTATTTGGCCTGTTGGCCTAATGTATGCGTGTGTAAGCACATACGGGGTAGAGACAGCCTAGATAGAAAATATAGAGTGACGATGGACTCCAGATTAGATGGGAGTGTTAAATGAATGGCTTTAAAGATCAAGTCAATATGTTAGTGCATGGGAACTATAGTGTGAACTAGTACTGTCTGAACTCAGTAGAGAAGCATTGTGTCCATCCGTCTGAAGATTGTTGAGTTTTGAGGCAACGGCATATTGCTGAGAACCAGGAGTTGTTTTTGCTGTACTGTTTAAATTGCAGCTCAGGCCCGAATCAGACTTTCAGCTCAGCTATGACAGTCTCTCCTCCATTGCCACAAACTCACTCATTCCAGACTAATATACATGAAAATGTGGTGGAAAGGTGTGAAAGTGACTAAATGAAAGGCTGTATGTTTATGCAGTTGAAAGAGGACTTCAGCTTTCAGTTTTTGACTTGTGTACAGCCGGGGAGTGGTGGTGGCTGCAATGACTGGATGATGACTATCACAAGGGGGTCAGGGGTCAGTGCCCTGTGGTCAGGGTGATTAGTCAGACAGTGGTTAGTCTGTGTGGTCAGATGTGAGGACAGTAGTCCAGTCCTGCCCTGCAGCATCACTGGTGCTGTGAGCTGAGTGACCTGGCATCATAGTTCAAACATGTCCAGCATGGTCATCAAAGACAAAACAGCCATTCAACACCACTATTATCTGATTCTCGACCTCTTTCAATACGTGTGTGTGTGTGTGTGTTGTGTTGTGTGTGTGTGTGTGTGTGTGTGTGTGTGTGTGTGTGTGTGTGTGTGTGTGTGTGTGTGTGTGTGTGTGTGTGTGTGTGTGTGTGTGTGTGTGTGTGTGTGTGTGTGTGTGTGTGTGTGTGTGTGTGTGTGTGTGTGTGTGTGCTAATGCATGCGTGTGTGTGTATGCACATGCATCCATTTCATGTGTAGTTACAAACATGCAAGCCTTACAACCAACGTTCAAAAGCAAAAGGTTCCTTGTCGAGGTGACAGTAATGGTTATGACACCGTTACACAGTTTCCCACCCTGCATGACGTTTGTCACTTTTCTCCGTTATGCTAAACAGCTGAACTGGTTCTGCCAGTTGGCTGTCTGATGAGAGTTCCCACTTGGAGCATTATGGCTCGCTGCTGTGCCTTGTGGCGTAGAGAGCTAACTAACTGTAGCTTGTGGCATTGCCCGGGACAGCTATTGGCTGGCTCACACTGAGCAGTCTGGTCTGTTCCCTGACTCAGTCTTACTCACCCAGTTAGCCTCCGTTCACATGATCATGTGACCCACTGACAGTTAATACACAGACACTAGGGGGAAACCCAATATATTCCCTCAGTAGGGTGGTTTTCCTAGGACCAGGGATGGTTTCTGAGACAACTGGGCATAGGAGTGTTTGGCAGCCTGGTGTGATTATATCTGAAAACAGGCCTGTGACTATTGTGTGCCCTGTGTACTGGGTACTCTATTGTGCTGTGCTGTGCAGTGTGGCATGTGAGGGGTTGAGGCTAGCTGGGCCTGGCAGGCCAGTGTTGACCTCGCAATTAGATTAGCCCACAGAAATCATTAACGCAAATCTATTTTCAAATAATGTCATCAGATGAACTCAATAAGAGTGCATCATTAGATCTGAGCAGGACCACATTAACCACCCCGTGACTGACTAGTCATGGATAGCCTGGGTCACTTCATATAACGGTGTTATCTCCATTACATTGATTGGTTTAAGTACTTGTAAATGCCCACTATTGTGTATTGAGTGGACTCATAGATAGGCCACTGGGCTGTGAATGCAGTGGGATTTGTTTATTAGTACTCTTAGGTGAGGTGTTTCATGAAACATGGCATCTCTCGTATTGTCTTGTGTCACCAAACCTGTTTCACATTTGCTTCGATTGACTTCACACTGTCGATCAACGGCAACTGGCAACTGGCAACTTAAACCGAGAAAACGTTAGGACCTGAAATTCAGGTCATGAGTACTCTTTTGTTTTGTTTTTCTACACAGAGGCTAGTGGCATTTAGCTTGATACTGTATCTGTGTATTGCTGCGATAAACAACAAGAAAATCTAAACTCATAATCAACGAAAGTCATGAATTGTGGTTATTTTGCTTGTTGAAACTACTCAGTATATTGTAGGTTAGTCACTTGTATATCGCGCTATAGTATTGATTTCTGGGATAGTGTGTATGAACTGTGTGTGTGTGAGTTTAATATTTGACACTATCAGTAGCGCTAGGCTAGTCACTTAGTCATGTGGTCTCCATTACAAGCTGACATCTCTGTTTAAATCAACAGTGGTCCAGGTGCAGGAAAGTGGGGTCTCGCCATCTGTCTCTGAGTTGGCTCTATGACCACACGGGCCAGGCCGGCAGCAAACCGCTCTCTGATTAGCAGCCTTTTCTATGATTTCACCCTAATGATGCTCTGTGGTGTACAAAACATTAGGAACACCTGCTCTTTCCATGACATAGACTGACCAGGTGAATCCAGGTGAAAGCTATGATCCCTTATTGATGTCAGCTGTTAAATTCACTTAAATCAATGTAGATGAAGGGGGTGGGGGGGCAGGTTAAAGAAGGATTTTTAAGCCTTGAGACTATTGAGAGATGTATTGTGTATGTGTGCGAGGGTGAATGGGCAAGACAAAATATTGAAGTGCCTTTGAATGGGGTAGGGTAGTAGGTCCCAGGCTTTGAGTGGGTCAAGATCTGCAACTCTGCTGGGTTTTTCACGCTCAACATTTTCCTGCGTGTATCAAGAATTGTCCACCACCCAAAGGACATCCAGCCAACTTGACACAACTGTGGGAAAAATTGGAGTCAACATGGGTCACCATCTCTGTGGAATGCTTTCAACACCCTGTAGAGTCCATGCCCTGGTGAATTTCGGCTGTTCCGAGGGCAAAAGGGGGGTGCAACTTAATATTACAAAGGTGTTCCTAATGTTTTGTACACTCAGTGCATATTTTTCTTAACGGTAGCTACTGTATAGTGCAGAAACTTCTTTCAGTGAGAAGTAATTGGTAGCTTCATAAACTATATTTTCAGAGTAGCTTCCCTATAACACTGTTCACAATCAGGGATCACGAAGTGAGCCTGATAGGGTTCTACTTTAACTTGAATCATCTGGTCCAGCAAATGATAATTTGACCTTTGAAATAACACTTTTCTTATTTTTTACATAAGGCTTGCCGTGTTATAACACAATAACAGTGGACAGGCTGCCCTATATAACCCTGCACCAACCACGATCAAATTCACAAGCACAAGGTCTGCGTGAAACCAAATGTTACATCAATGCAAAGGGAAGTGTGATAGCCTTGTGATGAGTTATGTAAACCTTCTGTTCAATAGGAGATCTTTGTCATGCCATCTGTTTGTAAAGAGGAAACAATCACCTCTTTTACTGTTTTAAAGGCAGTACAACCAGTAGGCCTACCAAAGATGGTGGATAAATTAAGATGAACGACTAAAGCCATTTTAATCGACATCTACTCAGCTCTGCTCTATATCAAGGCAGGAGGTCATTTAACAGATTCTTCCCTCATATAGCAAACGGTGCTCTAACACTGACAGACCAGGGGTAAAACACTAGCCAGTCACACAAGAGTACATCGACATTAGAAAAGTATAGAGTGATGAATATGCTCTGATCAGCAGTCTGAGAAGCAACCATACATTTGCCAGGAACAAAGCGAATCATTTTCACAAATGAGGTTAAATTGTAACTCAATTCGCTTCAACTGTTTCAGCTAAAGAGGCTTCACAGTTTGAGGGGATGATGAAATGCTGTAGGAAGTCAGAATGTCATAGAGAACAGAGCAGGAGGAAGTGGGTCAGTGAGAGCACATTGAGTACATTGAGACCACACAGTGCCTGTCCCTTGCCTGTCACCTCAACACAACGTGTCTGGGTCTGAAAAAATGGCCCCTTTGTTGGAGACTGGAGACTGTGGCGAGGGTCTTCTCTCTGGAGTCAGGGTGGGGAAAAGTGACACGGCCATGCTATGGTCCGAGAACAGAAAAACAACTTATCAAGGTCACTGGTCTGACTTCAGCTTCCTGCTTGCCAGAATGACCCATTGTGCGGCTTGGGGTAGGCCAACGTCATCATTGCAGTTTACCCACATTTTTCTACCAGCCTGTTCCAAGACCTATACAGTCAGTGGGTACATCATTTGTATTTAGTCCACTCCTCGGACTAACGTTGTCAGTCAGGCCATACATGAGAACGACAGACCGGTTGGTGAAACTTTAAGCACTACAGATCTGGGACCAGGCTGCGATTTCCTTCTCTCACATCCTTGTGGTGTTTCACCATCATGCAGCCTTCCTTTCTCAGCTCAAACATCCTCCACTCCACTCCTTTCCACTCCTCTCTCTGACCACGAAGCAGACGTTGCTCCGCTCCCCCTCAGTCCCCCAGAAAAGACATTTCCTGTGTGTCAAAACATAGTATAGGTTATTGCTCTCCCTCTTACCCTTTTACATTCTAATCACATGAGCCCATTTTAGCCAGACATGTTAGTTGACAGATTACGGTCTGGACTGTGCAGTCTCTGTGTTCCAGAGTAGCCTGTGGGCAGGTCAGCAGGCCTTCTGCTCTGCTTTCACTAGTCTGAGAGTGAATGGCTGTATTAGTCGCCACAGGGGGTAAGGGCTCTACATGTATCATGAGTCACATGCCACACTTACGCTAAGATGTTGTGTTGAATGGGACACAGATTCTCAATGGATGGTATAGCGGCACATGGTTGTTAGTGAGGCTTTAAATGTTGTGATTGGAGAGGGAATGTTTGAAGTGATACAGTATGGACGCTGAAATAGGCCCTGGTGTGTATAAAGACATGAGAACTAGGCAGAGGAGGCTGGTTTATTGATTGTACCCCTCAGTGTCTGTGTGTTTTGGAGAGAGAACGTATGTGAGGATTCTGGTGACTGTTTGTGTGTCTGGGAGAGTGTGAGTATTTGTCTCTCTCTAAACAGAATGTCCTACAGTTTGGGCCTTCCCTGTTTGAGCACACACACAGAGCTGTCGGCTTCTGAATGGGTTCTGTATGGAATGAATACTTAGTGACACACGGACAATAGCTTATTTTTGCAGCAGGGGCATAGAGGTATGCATGGATCTCCTCTCCATATGTGTTCATTCCACAACTTCCCATGCTTGGGTTGATGAGGTCTCTGTGTGACTCTAAATATGTTACCTCGGTTGGGCACTGTACAAAATGTACTGTATTCCTACATGTGATTTCTCACTGTATGCAAAGGTTCTTTGGCTTTGATACCAGATACCACCTTTACAAACAAAAATAGACTACACAATGATGTGATATGTTCTGCATGTGTTATTGTTTCTAACAATTGTCTATTATTATCTATTATCTATTAACAGTCTTACTCAAGTGTGTTTTCTTAGACAAACAGGAATACCGGGGTCGTTTTTATGGGAGTTTACAAACAAGAAACAAAAAAAAAGGCCATTAATTGTCTCCAGAGAAGTAAATGTTTTTTTTCCGTTCCCCTTTATGGTGGTGTTTTTCTATTTTTCCAGTGCTTGGAGGGGAGACATCATGGATGTGGCTGGCTGCGGCCGTGCTCTAGTCTCAGAACGTGACTGCTGTGGTTTCTGGAGAGGTGAGGCCCACATCTGTGCCACTGAGCCAGGGGAAAATGGGTTAACTGGAGCACAACACAAAGACTCAGACAGGCCCTGAAATAAAACACACACACACACACACAGACCTAGGTTCAAATACATGTGTATTTTCTACAGAATCGGTGGAATAAATACACCTCTGATCAGTGATGTTGTGGTGGAAAAAAACAGATAAGGGTAAACTCTGATTGTCGGTATCGCTGAAAAAAGTAACTCTTCCAATACTTTCAATACATTTTTCTGTAAAAAATTGGTAAACTGTTGACCCCTCCCAAAAAAACACGGGTAAACTGCATTTACTTGTGTTTTCCTTCCACTACACCACTGGTATCACAACTCAGGATATGACCCAGATGCAGACTCAGAAGGCGGATAGTACAGTTCTCAGATCATTTATTATAAACACGGGGAAAAGGGCAGATTGAGGACAGGCAGAGGTTTGTAGTCAGGTCAGAGTCAGGCAGGTACAGGACGGCAGGCAGGCTTGGGGTCAGGGCAGGCAGTGATTCATAATCAGGTCAGAGTCAGGCAGGTACAGGATTGGCAGGCAGGCTCGAGGTCTGGGCAGGCAGTGATTCATAATCAGGTCAGAGTCAGGCAGGTACAGGACGGCAGGCAGGCTCGAGGTCTGGGCAGGCAGTGATTCATAATCAGGTCAGAGTCAGGCAGGTACAGGATTGGCAGGCAGGCTCGAGGTCTGGGCAGGCAGTGATTCATAATCAGGTCAGAGTCAGGCAGGTACAGGACGGCAGGCAGGCTCGAGGTCTGGGCAGGCAGTGATTCATAATCAGGTCAGAGTCAGGCAGGTACAGGATTGGCAGGCAGGCTTGGGGTCAGGGCAGGCAGTGATTCATAATCAGGTCAGAGTCAGGCAGGTACAGGACGGCAGGCAGGCTTGGGGTCAGGGCAGGCAATGATTCATAATCAGGTCAGAGTCAGGCAGGTACAGGACGGCAGGCAGGCTCGAGGTCTGGGCAGGCAGTGATTCATAATCAGGTCAGAGTCAGGCAGGTACAGGATTGGCAGGCAGGCTCGAGGTCTGGGCAGGCAGTGATTCATAATCAGGTCAGAGTCAGGCAGGTACAGGATTGGCAGGCAGGCTCGAGGTCTGGGCAGGCAGTGATTCATAATCAGGTCAGAGTCAGGCAGGTACAGGACGGCAGGCAGGCTTGGGGTCAGGGCAGGCAGTGATTCATAATCAGGTCAGAGTCAGGCAGGTACAGGACGGCAGGCAGGCTTGGGGTCAGGGCAGGCAGTGATTCATAATCAGGTCAGAGTCAGGCAGGTACAGGATTGGCAGGCAGGCTTGGGGTCAGGGCAGGCAGTGATTCATAATCAGGTCAGAGGCAGGCAGGTACAGGCTTGGCAGGCAGGCTTGGGGTCAGGGCAGGCAGTGATTCATAATCAGGTCAGAGGCAGGCAGGTACAGGATTGGCAGGCAGGCTCGAGGTCTGGGCAGGCAGTGATTCATAATCAGGTCAGAGGCAGGCTCGAGGTCAGGATTGGCAGGCAGGCTCGGAGGTCTGGGCAGGCAGTGATTCATAATCAGGTCAGAGGCAGGCAGGTACAGGATTGGCAGGCAGGCTTGGGGTCTGGGCAGGCAGTGATTCATAATCAGGTCAGAGGCAGGCAGGTACAGGATTGGCAGGCAGGCTCGAGGTCTGGGCAGGCAGTGATTCATAATCAGGTCAGAGTCAGGCAGGTCAGGATTGGCAGGCTCGAGGTCTGGGCAGGCAGTGATTCATAATCAGGTCAGAGTCAGGCAGGTACAGGATTCATGGGCAATTCATAATCAGGTCAGAGTCAGGCAGGTACAGGATTGGCAGGCAGGCTCGAGGTCTGGGCAGGCAGTGATTCATAATCAGGTCAGAGTCAGGCAGGTACAGGATTGGGCAGGCAGGCTCGAGGTCTGGGCAGGCAGTGATTCATAATCAGGTCAGAGTCAGGCAGGTACAGGATTGGGGTCAGGGCAGGCAGTGATTCATAATCAGGTCAGAGTCAGGCAGGTACAGGATTGGCAGGCAGGCTTGGGGTCAGGGCAGGCAGTGATTCATAATCAGGTCAGAGTCAGGCAGGTACAGGACGGCAGGCAGGCTCGAGGTCTGGGCAGGCAGTGATTCATAATCAGGTCAGAGTCAGGCAGGCTCGAGGTCTGGGCAGGCAGACTGATCAGAACTGGGAAAAATAGGAAACAAACACTTGAGAAACAGGAAAACGGAAAGCACGCTGGTAGGACCTGACAAGACACGACGAACTGGCAACAGACAAACATTGAACACAGGTATAAATGCTCAGAGGATAATGGGGAATATGGGTGATACCTGGAGGAGGATGGAGACAACCACAAAGACAGGTGAAACTGATCAGGGTGTTACAACTAGCCCTGATCACCCACACACACAGTTCACGTTCATAGCAACCACATATAGCATCATCACTTTGTTGTATAATTCCTTTCTGTATCTACGCGCTCTCCTCCTTTCACCTTTTCCCTTCGCTTGTGCACAACACAAGAGCTGTCTTCATACCATAACCACTAAACAGCCTACATCATTGTCACCATATTAACGTTATAGTCAACAAACTAGAACTAACACATTAGTAATCCCACAATCCAATACATGTGTACAATCACGCAATACAGTGTATGGCAAGCAGTTTAGCAGTTACATCACGGTGGCAATAAATCAATAAAACCAAAAGCTTACCTTAACTTGGCTGAGTTGCTATGTTGGATAGCCTTAGCCAGCTAACTTCCATAAATAGCATTCCACCCTGTTCGAGTCAGGTTGTGGAGTAGGCGAAATTAGCTGCATTAGCTATGTAAGTGAAAGGTAAACTAAGAACAAAAAATACAAAGAAATATTGCTAGCTTTATTACTCTCTCTCTCTCTCTCTCTCTCTCTCTCTCTCTCTCTCTCTCTCTCTCTAGCTCTCTCTCTCTATGCTGCATCTCCTTAATTTAAAAAATATATATTTGTTAAAAACTTTTAGATAATTGTCTTTCTCTCCAGTGGTGTGTATTTATGGAATCCAGGCTTCTCCCAAAAATGTTTCATATTTTTTTAAATAAAAAAGTATAATAATACAAAATAATGTATCTTTCGTCTCTCTGTGTTTCATAAATGTGACCGACCGGATCGATTCGGTATTATGTGGCAACATTTTAAATTGTGTTTTTTACAATGGATAAAAGTATAGACTCAGAGGTGGAAAATGTTATATTATACACGACAGTTGAGGAACAATGGGAAAGTAATTCTGCTTCACAAGTTGATAAACTTGTAACCCCACTTTTGAGAAAATGGCCTTTGAAAGTTTTGGAACACCTAGCGGAGAGCTCTTCTTTGTCTACACCCATTCAGCATCGTTCACACCCTCTTGAGCCTTAGCCACACCCATCTCTTTAAGGATTCACATGTGAGGTCATGTGCTATACAGAGTACGGTAAGGTGTTCTAAGATTTCAAGACCAAAGGCTGGTTTATACTATGTTTATCAACATCGTTGTAGACAGTTGTCACAGTGACATCATGAACATTCTAAAAGCAACTTTCTAATCAATGTTTTGGTTAATTTCTAGCTTGTTAGCTAGCTAGCTAACGTTAAGTTCAAATAATTACCATATCATAAAGCTGACAACGTCTTAACTTTAGCTAATTTGTATTCATTATTACAGTAAAATAAACTCACAACAAGATCATTATTTACAAGTTAATGGTGAGCTAATTAGAGAAACTAGATAATGCTTATGAGTGTGACAAAATAAAAACAGGGCATTCTACAGGAGAATATTAGAACTTGGACACTGTTTCATTGGCCTAACGTTCTATCCTAATTTCACTTTGGTGCAGGTCATGTTGTTCTTCACGTTACTGTCTCTAGTAAACACACACTATATCAAATATAATCAAAGTTTATTTGTCACATGCAAATGATACAGAAGGTGTAAACGATGCAGGGAAATGGTCACTTGCATAGTGGAGTCTTTTGTTTTGAAATGTAGCTCGCTAGCTAGTTAAACAATGAACCAAAATCCCAACGCATAACATTACTACCCTGCATTAATCTGCTGGTAGCTAAAGCTAATCAACTATGAAGGTTCAATGTTAGCTAGCTAGCTAACATTAGGCTACAACTAGCGATGCAAATGGCTCTGAGATACGAATAATAATTCTACCCAGAGAGTACACGTAATGTTAGCTAGCGAGCCAGCCAGCTAATGTTAGCTAGCTAACTAACAGTATGCTTTAACTTGCAATAAAAAAAGGACTTTCTGACAAAAAATGTAGCTAGCTAGACACTCTTACCCGTATGCATGGATGAACGCTTCTCCCTCTCTGTCGCGTATGCCAAAGATGTAATCCGATGACAGGTGTTTTATAGAACAGCCTTCTGCTGTATGTTCTCTTTTTGACTCCCTCTGCATTATTTGCAATCAGACGCCAGCATTTTCTCCATCTCCTTAGCTATCGTAATCTGCTTCCACCAGTCATTCCACTGATTTCAAAACGTGGTCCTCCAGAAAGTGGAGAGCATTAGTAACACTTATACAGTTCTTTGTTCTTTTTTAAATATCCGCCTTAGAAAGGATTACCATCACATACCGAATAGCTCATGTTATAGACAGAAGTGTGCTACATGGCGGACTAATCCAAACTAATCTCTCGGCATGTCCAGCCCATCCATTATCTCAGCCAATCATGGCTAGCGGGACGGATTCTGTCTATTTCTGTGGCTAAACCAACTAGGCTCATAATTTAACAATTTTATTTGTATTTAGAGATGGCATACAAGTTTGTTATTTAGGCACATCAAAGTTCATATGTTCCAGAAAGTATTTCTGCTAAAAAACGTATTTTGATAAAAATAAATGTTTACATTCAAATGCCTCTCCTGTAAAGTAGTGATGCGTGACATATGCCTAGTTTCCAGAAAAGAGTCACAAATGTCCTTCAATTCGCAAGGGGTTGAATGTATCTCACTGGAGAAAGCATCCGAGTGAACAAAACAGCGCCCCTCTGTCTCTGTACTTTTATCCCATCTATCTGATGCTGTCTGGTCAAGAAGAGTTTGACATTGTCGGGTATTTACTATCATTAACTGAAGACTGATAGTTTTTATCAAAGATTCTCTGTAATTAGTTACTATGCAATCAACTGATTAATCACGTAACTAATTAACTATGAAATCGGGGCACCAAGGAAAAATATTCAGATTACAAAGTTATCATTTCCTAAAATAACTTTTCAGATATTTTATCTGATCAATTAGTCTTCGAATTAATGAATTATTTGCTTTACCTCACGTTAGTCTCATTCCAAACGTCGTAAACCCAGTCTTCACTATGAGTTATCCATATTTCAATTGTCTTAAATAATTTATTTATTACTAACAAAGTAACTCACAGAAATGCATAAACAAACATGGTAAATGTGGTACATGACATGATAGGAGAATATGCCCTAGTGGGCTGAACCGGCATGGCGGCTTGTTAGATAAAGGAGAAGTGGGGGTCGACTAAGAAGTCTCTACAGAGTGATAATTATAACAATTAAAATGCTAATGCTAATGCTAATGCTCACTCATTCGGGAATAATTGCAATCAATATATATATTTACGCTCAGTGTGTCGTCTTGAAAAGTTTGTGTCTTTCGTAGAATTGTCCGTCTCTCTCTCTCTGTCTTGGTTAGAGGGGATAGTTGTAAAAAATAGTAAAAGTACAATTACCCCCAAAAAACAACTTTAGTAGTACTTAAATATTTTTATAAACACATTACCTAAGAACCTGGCGGGTTCAAGTCTTGCACAAATTTCTGCTCTCATAGCACATACAAGTCAATTAAGAACACAAACATATTGGTATCAGTGACATTCCGAATTCCTAGCTGCAGACTAGTAATTAATATCAAAGACTTGTTCTCATTCTGTCGGTATCGATAGTCTAAGAGTTTAACCACGTGGTATGGTTAAAAGATTCAGCAATGGTCTGCAACCTTTGGCCATCTCGTAATTGAGGTAAGCTCGGTCTACATCCTTTGTCCCCCTCCTAATGGAGAAAAACATGGTCTGGTGATAATTTCTCAAAGTTGGGTTTTATTCGGAATGGCAGAAAAGGGCTGTCCCAGGATGTCTGACCCTAACTGGGCTCAGGGGCGGTCCTCTGATTTAGTTCAAATCCAATTCCCTTTTTGAGTTTTCCTTCATTCAGTCCAAAATCACATTGTAAAACTGTGTAAACAGTATCATACTCACTCATTCATCTTATACAACAATTAGATGTAAACCTTATATCTGGGGCTATTATATAAACAGCGTTATGGTAATGTGGCCACACCGTCTCCCATGAGCTTCCCCGAGTTGTAACAAACGGACCAGTTCGTAGCTGGATTCTTCACCGATCTTTTACACTTTCTCCGGAACATGAACTTTGTACATACCACAGGTTCTGTGAGGTGGAAGGATTTCCTTTGTCTCCATGAAACACTACTCTCTATAACTGTGTCCATGAGGTCTTCTCAGGAATTTACGACCTCTGACCACAGCAGCCTAGTTGAACGAGGCAGGGGGAGGGGTTTTTATACTCAGAGAGGCCAACGTCATGACAACATTGTTGCCGCCCGTAGCATTGAATGCAAAGGAAGCCAGCAAGCATTTGGCCAACCAGCGTTGAGCTAAACTAAGTGAGCAGGGCATTCTACAGCAGAACATTAGAACTTGGTCACTGTCTCGTTGGCCTAACGTTATATCCTAATTTTACTTTGGTGCAGGTCATGTTGTTTTTCACATTACGGTCTCTAGTAAACACACCAAAAAAAAGTGTTAAGGGAAGTGAGGTTGGATTTGGCTTCACCCCAATCATATCAGAAGTCAAACGTCATTGACAGAAAGAACTTTAATTGTTGCATCTCATTATGTTGTTGTCCTCCGGTGGCTACCTAGCTAGCTAAAATCGACACGTTGTGATTTTACTTAATTCTCTGCACTGGCCAATGATTATAATGCCGATTCTGTTCCATCTATAAATTCATACATTGAATTCACACACACACACACACACACACACACACACACACACACACACACACACACACACACACACACACACACACACACACACACACACACACACACACACACACAGAGAGAGAGAGAGAGAGAGAGAGAGAGAGAGAGAGAGAGAGAGAGTCAGCCACATCATATTAAGTTTACGATGATTGGACTGAATCATTTTTGGTATATTTTAGTTGTCACTGTACTAGACTAAGCATAGGTGATTGGATGATGTTGAAATGTTAAAGTTGAAATGGTGCTAGAAAATTGGAAGCAGGGGCTGTTTGCTTTGAGCCTTGTGGTAACACTCCATGGTTAGTTCTTTAACTTACTTGACCATGCTAGAGGTCATGTAGCTGCTTGTTACATGTAATATGTTTTGTGGACTTCATCGGACAGATTTTGCTCTCTGGTTTTGTGATGAAAGAAAAAGTGGCTGTTCCACTGATGTCAGAAGGTGAATTCACCAATTTGTAAGTCGCTCTGGATAAGAGCGTCTGCTAAATGACTTAAATGAATATATTCCGCCACTGTGTCATCTTATTGTCTTGGCCTTTAGTCATATCACTGTGTCAGGGCATATGAACTAACAGGTTATATAGCAAACAATGCAATTATCATAACACAGTTTGTAATATAGCATTTTTGTCCTGGCTTGGCTTCTTCTGTGATTATACCCACGCATCACTACTGTTTCTCTCTCTTTGAGTCAACTACATACCACACTTTATGTACTAATAGTTTTAGTTTAGTTTATTTGCACAAATAGAAAGGCAGTTTTTAACGGTAAAAAAACAACAGTATGAGCCCCCCCCCTTCCAAAAAAGGGCTTGTCGAGTAAGCCCCCGCCCCCCCAGATTCAGCATTGTGGTCAAACAAACATACAATAAAATAAAAAACTACATGAAGAAGAGATAAAGGATTAGAAAATCTAATCAGAAAGTCAAGATACTGGGGGTGGAGAACTGTGATGGACAGTAGGTGTCTCTAAAAAATTGTAATCAACGATAGCTTGGCAAAATCAGGCAGGAATGGGTTCCAGATTATAGGCCTCTACAGCTAATTCAGAACTGAGAATGACTTGTTCTTGAATATGGGTGACACAGCTGTTGTCTGTTTCTTGTTGAATAGTTAAGGAATTCATACAGTGCATTCGGAAAATATTAAGACCTTTGACTTTTTCCACATTTTGTTACATTACAGCCTCTAAAATGGATTCAATTGTTTCCCCCCTCATCAATCGTCACACAATAATAACAAAGCAAAAAGACTTGTTTTTTTAAATTGTTGCAAATTTATTCAGACCCTTTACTCAGTACTTTGTTGAAGCACCTTTGACAGCAATTACAGCCTTGAGTCTTCTTGGGTATGACGCTACAAGCTTGGCACACCTGTATTTGGGGAGTTTCTCCAATTCTTCTCTGCAGATCTTCTCAAGTTCTGTTAGGTTGGATGGGGAGCATCACTACATAGCTATTTTCAGGTCTCTCCAGAGATGGTCGATCAGGTTCAAGTCCGGGCTCTGGCTGGGCCACTCAAGGACATTCAGAGACTTGTCCTGAAGCCACTCCTGTGTTGTCTTGACTGTGTGCTTAGGATCGGTAGACAAACCTTCACCCCAGTCTGAGGTCCTGAGTGCTCTGGAGCAGTTTTTTTAATCAAGGATCATTCTGTACTTTTCTCTGTTCATCTGTCCCTTGATCCTAACTAGTCTCCCAGTCCCTGTCACTGAAAAACATTCCCACAGCATAATGCTGCCACCACCATGCTTCACTGTAGGGATGGTGCCAGGTTTCCTCCAGAAGTGATGCTTGTCATTCAGGCCAAAGAGTTCAATCTTGGTTTCATCAGACCAGAGAATCTTGTTTTTCATGGTCTGAGAGTCTTTCAGTGTATTTTGGAAATCTCCAAGCGGGCTGTTATGTGCCTTTTTTCTGAGGAGTGGCTTCCGTCTGGCCACTCTACCGTGAAGGCCTGTTTGGTGGAGTGCTGCAGAGATTGTTGTCCTTTGGGAAGGTTCACCCATCTCCACAGAGAAATCCCGAGTGACCATCGGGTTCTTGGTCGCCTCCCTGACCAAGGCCCTTCTCTCCCGATTGAAGAAGTGGTGTTGAATGGTCTCTAAAACCAGCAGATGACATTATTCTTACAGAACGTTTCTGCAGGTGACAGATTGATAGCAGTTTGTTATGGTGTGTGCTGGCCCATATAATGTTACATTAACTGATGAATGGGAGGATCACCGTGTAGTAGAGACTGAGAGCAGTTCTTCTGTTTAGGTGATATCTAATGTTCCAAGTATCCTGGTATTTTTGGCGATCTTAGAGGTTATTGTCTTTATGTGGGGTTTCCATGACAATTCATCATCAATCAGAACACCAAGAAAGCAGGTTGTACGGGCATGATCAACAGGTATATTATCAATATGGACCTCTATATAATCTGCATTGTATTTTCTTTTCTTTGGACCAAATAATAAAACAATAAAACATTTAAAAAAATATTCTGTGAAAATGTGTTAATTTTAAACCACTTTGCGATATTCCATAGAGTAGTTCATCATTAACAACATTAATAAGGTCATTAAATCTTTGTGAGAATAAAACACACTTGAATAATCTGCAAATAATATCTGGGAGAGCACTTTGGATGTATTTGGAAAAGCATGTATATAAATCTGAAATAATAGTGCAGCACACCACACAATCTCCAGAGGGGGGAATATATTCATTTGAAAGTCACATAAGTCACATATTGCTTTCTATCCTTTAGAGCTGCAGAACCAAAGCACAGATTGTTCAGTCACGCCCATAGTTTCAAGTTTTTGCAATAAAATAGAATGATCAACACTATCGATTGCTTTTGAGAGATCCAAAATATACCTAACATATGATACAACAGCCATGTAGGTAGAGTGAGATTTTCTGAAGCAACACTGATGTTTGTATAACATACCTTCCTTGTTAAGATACTTGATTAATCTGTTATATGCAAGCTTCTCTAAAATGTTTGAGATTGCCGGCAAAATTGATATTGGTCTGTAATTTTTTTCACCTTTATTTAACCAGGTAGGCTAGTTGAGAACAAGTTCTCATTTGCAACTGCGACCTGGCCAAGATAAAGCATAGCAGTGTGAACAGACAACACAGAGTTACACATTGAGTAAACAATAAACAAGTCAATAACACAGTAGAAAAAAAGGGTCTATATACATTGTGTGCAAAAGGCATGAGGAGGTAGGCAAATAATTACAATTTTGCAGATTAACACTGGAGTGATAAATGATCAGATGGTCATGTACAGGTAGAGATATTGATGTGCAAAAGAGCAGAAAAGTAAATAAATAAAAACAGTATGGAGATGAGGTAGGTAAAATTGGGTGGGCTATTTACCGATAAGACTATGTACAGCTGCAGCGATCGGTTAGCTGCTCAGATATCAGATGTTTGAAGTTGGTGAGGGAGATAAAAGTCTCCAACTTCAGCAATTTTTGCAATTCATTCCAGTCACAGGCAGCAGAAAACTGGAACAAAAGGCGACCAAGTGAGGTGTTGGCTTTAGGGATGATCAGTGAGATACACCAGCTGGAGCGCGTGCTACGGGTGGGTGTTGCCATCGTGACCAGTGAACTGAGATAAGGCGGAGCTTTACCTAGCATGGACTTGTAGATGACCTGGAGCCAGTGGGTCTGGCGACGAATATGTAGTGAGGGCCAGCCGACTAGAGCATACAGGTCACAGTGGTGGGTGGAATAAGGTGCTTTAGTGTCAAAACGGATGGCACTGTGATAAACTGCATCCAGTTTGCTGAGTAGAGTGTTGGAAGCTATTTTGTAGATGATGTCGCCGAAGTCGAGGATCGGTAGGATAGTCAGTTTTACTAGGGTAAGTTTGGCGACGTGAGTGAAGGAGGCTTTGTTGCGGAATAGAAAGCCGACTCTAGATTTGACTTTAGATTGGAGATGCTTGATATGAGTCTGGAAGGAGAGTTTACAGTCTAGCCAGACACCTAGGTACTTATAGATGTCCACATATTCAAGGTCGGAACCATCCAGGGTGGTGATACTAGTCAGGCGTGCAGGTGCAGGCAGCGAACGGTTGAAAAGCATACATTTGGTTTTACTAGCGTTTAAGAGCAGTTGGAGGCCACGGAAGGAGTGTTGTATGGCATTGAAGCTTGTTTGGAGTTTAGATAGCACAGTGTCCAAGGACGGGCCGGAAGTATATAGAATGGTGTGGTCTGCGTAGAGGTGGATCAGGGAAACGCCTGCAGCAAGAGCAACGTCATTGATATATACAGAGAAAAGAGTCGGCCCGGGAATTGAACCCTGTGGCACCCCCATAGAGACTGCCAGAGGACCGGACAACATGCCCTCCGATTTGACACACTGCACTCTGTCTGCAAAGTAGTTGCTGGATCATCAGATTTATAAATTCAAACAATTTGGGCCATTTTTAGTTCATAGGGCACAATGCCCTTAGCAAAAGATAGACTGAAAATGTAGGCAAGAGGTGTGATAATGTCAACCACTTCTTTAGCCGGCTTAGCATTCAATCTGTCATGACCAGATGCAGTATTTTTCAGAGATAAATAGATGTCACGTGCCTCATTAAATTAAAACTTGCTAGACTGGTACAGATTCAAAATTGGAGTGGACTTCCATCAGTCACAGGAATTTTGTTTGCAAAATTAAGCCCAATGTCTGTGAAAAACAGATTAAATGTGTGCTCCATCTTTTTTACCGATAGACTATGTACAGCTGCAGCGATCGGTTGGCTGCTCAGATAGCAGATGTTTGAAGTTGGTGAGGGAGATAAAAGTCTCCAACTTCAGCGATTTTTGCAATTCGTTCCAGTCACAGGCAGCAGAAAACTGGAACGAAAGGCGGCCAAATGAGGTGTTGGCTTTAGGGATGATCAGTGAGATACACCAGCTGGAGCGTGTGCTACGGGTGGGTGTTGCCATCATGACCAGTGAACTGAGATAAGGCGGAGCTTTACCTAGCATGGACTTGTAGATGACCTGGAACCAGTGGGTCTGGCGACGAATATGTAGCGAGGGCCAGCCGACTAGAGCATACAGGTCGCAGTGGTGGGTGGTATAAGGTGCTTTAGTGACAAAACGGATGGCACTGTGATAAACTGCATCCAGTTTGCTGAGTAGAGTGTTGGAAGCTATTTTGTAGATGATGTCGCCGAAGTCGAGGATCGGTAGGATAGTCAGTTTTACTAGGGTAAGTTTGGCGGCGTGAGTGAAGGAGGCTTTGTTGCGGAATAGAAAGCCGACTCTAGATTTGACTTTAGATTGGAGATGTTTGATATGAGTCTGGAAGGAGAGTTTACAGTCTAGCCAGACACCTAGGTACTTATAGATGTCCACATATTCAAGGTCGGAACCATCCAGGGTGGTGATACTAGTCAGGCGTGCAGGTGCAGGCAGCAAACAGTTGAAAAGCATACATTTGGTTTTACTAGCATTTACGAGCAGTTGGAGGCCACGGAAGGAGCGTTGTATGGCATTGAAGCTTGTTTGGAGTTTAGATAGCACAGTGTCCAAGGACGGGCCGGAAGTATATAGAATGGTGTTGTCTGCGTAGAGGTGGATCAGGGAAACGCCTGCAGCAAGAGCAACATCATTGATATATACAGAGAAAAGAGTCGGCCCGAGAATTGAACCCTGTGGCACCCCCATAGAGGCTGCCAGAGGACCGGACAGCGTGCCCTCCGATTTGACACATTGAACTCTGTCTGCACAGTAGTTCGGTGAACCTGGCAAGGCAGTCATCAGAAAAACCGAGGCTACTGAGTCTGCCAATAAGAATATGGTGATTGACAGAGTCGAAAGACTTGGCAAGGTCGATGAAGATGGCTGCACAGTACTGTCTTTTATCGATGGCGGTTATGATATCGTTTAGTACCTTGAGCGTGGCTGAGGTGCACCCGTGACCGGCTCGGAAACCAGATTGCACAGCGGAGAAGGTACGGTGGGATTCGAGATGGTCAGTGACCTGTTTGTTGACTTGGTTTTTGAAGACCTTAGATAGGCAGGGCAGGATGGATATAGGTCTGTAACAGTTTGGGTCCAGGGTGTCTCCCCCTTTGAAGAGGGGGATGACTGCGGCAACTTTCCAATCCTTGGGGATCTCAGATGATATGAAAGAGAGGTTGAACAGGCTGGTAATAGGGGTTGCGACAATGGCGTCGGAAAGTTTCAGAAATAGAGGGTCCAGATTGTCAAGCCCAGCTGATTTGTACGGGTCCAGGTTTTGCAGCTCTTTCAGAACATCTGCTATCTGGATTTGGGTAAAGGAGAACCTGGAGAGGCTTGGGCAAGTAGCTGCGGGGGGGCGGAGCTGTTGGCCGAGGTTGGAGTAGCCAGGAGGAAGGCATGGCCAGCTGTTGAGAAATGCTTGCTGAAGTTTTCGATAATCATGGATTTATCGGTGGTGACCGTGTTACCTAGCCTCCGTGCAGTTGGCAGCTGGGAGGAGGTGCTCTTGTTCTCCATGGACTTCACAGTGTCCCAGAACCTTTTGGAGTTAGAGCAACAGGATGCAAATTTCTGCCTGAAGAACCTGGCCTTTGCTTTCCTGACTGACTGTGTGTATTGGTTCCTGACTTCCCTGAACAGTTGCATATCGCGGGGACTATTCGATGCTATTGCAGTCCGTCACAGGATGTTTTTGTGCTGGTCGAGGGCAGTCAGGTCTGGAGTGAACCAAGGGCTATATCTGTTCTTCGTTCTGCATTTTTTGAACGGAGCATGCTTATCTAAAATGTTGAGGAAGTTACTTTTAAAGAATGACCAGGCATCCTCAACTGACGGGATGAGGTCAATATCCTTCCAGGATATCCGGGCAAGGTCTATTAGAAAGGCCTGCTCACGGAAGTGTTTTAGGGAGCGTTTGACAGTGATGAGGGGTGGTCGTTTGACTGCGGATCCGTAGCGGATACAGGCAATGAGGCAGTGATCGCTGAGATCCTGGTTGAGGACAGCAGAGGTGTATTTGGAGGGCCAGTTGGTCAGGATGACGTCTATGAGGGTGCCCTTGTTTACAGATTTAGGGTTGTACCTGGTGGGTTCCTTGATGATTTGTGTGAGATTGAGGGCATCTAGCTTAGATTGTAGGACTGCCGGGGAGTTAAGCATATCCAAGTTTAGGTCACCTAACAGAACAAACTCTGAAGCTAGATGGGGGGCGATCAATTCACAAATGGTGTCCAGGGCACAGCTGGGAGCTGAGGGGGGTCGGTAGCAGACGGCAACAGTGAGATACTTATTTCTGGAGTGAGTAATTTTAAAAATTAGTAGTTTGAACTGTTTGGGTATGGACCTGGAAAGTATGACATTACTTTGCAGGCTATCTCTGCAGTAGACTGCAACTCCTCCCCCTTTGGCAGTTCTATCTTGACGGGAAATGTTATAGTTGGGTATGGAAATCTCAGAATTTTTGGTGGCCTTCCTGAGCCAGGATTCAGACACGGCAAGGTCATCAGGGTTAGCAGAGTGTGCTAAAGCAGTGAGGAAAACAAACTTAGAGAGGAGGCTTCTGATGTTGACATGCATGAAACCAAGGCTTTTTCGATCACAGAGGTCAACAAATGAGGGGGCCTGTGGACATGCAGGGCCTGGGTTTACCTCCACATCACCCGCGGAACAGAGGAGGAGTAGTATGAGGGTGCGGCTAAAGGCTATCAAAACTGGTCGCCTAGAGCTTTGGGGACAAAGAATAAAAGGAGCAGAAGCATAGTAGAATATATTCAGGGCATAATGCACAGACAGGGGTATGGTGGGGTGCAGGTACAGAGCAGGTAAGCCCAGGCACTGGGTGATGATAAGAGAGGTTGCATCTCTGGACATGCTGGTTGTAATGGGTGAGGTCACCGCATGTGTGCGAGGTGGGACAAAGGAGGTATCAGGGGTATGAAGAGTGGAACTAGGGGCTCCATTGTAAACTAAAACAATGATAACTAACCTGAACCACAGTATACAAGGCATATTGACATTTGAGAGAGACATACAGCGAGGCATACAATAATCACAGGTGTTGAATGGGAGAGCTAGCTAAAACAGTAGGTGAGACAACAACAGCTAATCAGCTAGCACAACAACAGCAGGTAAAATGGCGTTGACTAGGCAGAGAGGGTCGGATTAACTACACACAGAGCCTGAGTGCGGCTGGGGCCGACAGATAAAACATAAACAAACAGAATGGAGTACCGTGATTAATGGACAGTCCAGGAGGCATCAGCTATGTAGCCAAGTGATCACAGTGTCCAGGGGGCAGCGGTGGATGGGACAGGGAAGCTAGACTGGCGAGTATTATCCAGGCTAAAAAAACTGGCTGGCTGTGCAGAAGGTAAAAGCCTCTAGCAGTGGAAGTGTTGCTACACAAATCTACTTCCTATGACCCTGCCAAAGACCTGCTTGCATTAAAACACACTTACATAACATTCACATGATTTATTATATTCTTCCATGTGTAACTCTGTGTTGTTGTTTGTGTCGCACTGCTTTTCTTTATCTTGGCCAGGTCGCAGTTGTAAATGAGAACTTGTTCTCAACTGGCCTACCTTGTTAAATAAAGATGAAATAAAAAAATAAAATTAAAATTAAAAAACTAGCATGGCTGTAATTGCCAAAGTCATAATTATACTGAGCCATGTCTTATTTGCTTGTGAAAGAGCCTGTTTGGCCCAGCAGAGGAAGTGGGGTTTGACCCCAACGGTCATGTTTGGCCTTCATCGTGTCATGACCATGAGAACCCAGGCAGGCTGGCCAGGCTCAGAGCAAGCCAAGGCCCCTTGGGATGCTCCCTCTCTCTGTGTGGGTCAGGCCCACTGTTATGTTCCCATGAACCTCATGGTAAATGTTTTAAGCCATGTGTGAGTGTATTGTCACTAGATCATAAAAGCAGAAACTTTTACAAAGTCTGCTCTTTTACAAATGGCTATTTCATTATGCAACCTTTTATTCTCATAAATAAGATAAAGTGTATTCTTATTTGATGGCAAGAAGAATAACCATCTACATGATCTTAGACTACAGAATACACTGAGTGTACAAAACATTAGTAGCACCTTCCTCAGAGGGGTTGGGTTAAATACATTTCAGTTGAATGCATTCAGTTGTACAACTAGGTATCCCCCTTTCCCCTAATATTGAAGCCTTAGGGCAGCCTCAAATTGTTGGGACATGTACGACAAGATGTCAAAAGCGGTTTACAGGGATTCTGGCCCATGTTGAATCCAATGCTTCCCACAGTTGTGTCAAGTTGGCTGGACGTCCTTTGTATGGTGGACCATTCTTGAAACACATGGGAAACAGTTGAGCTTCATACATACATACAACTCTACTTCCGTGGCCTCCAACTGCTCTTAAATGCAAGTAAAACTAAATGCATGCTATTAAACCGATCGCTGCCACACCTACCCACTCGTCCAGCATCACTACTCTGGACGGTTCTGACTTAGAAAATGTGGACAACTACAACTACATCCTTCACTCATGATGCCAAACACACCCTCGTAAAACTGACTATGCTACCGATCCTTGACTTCGCGCTCCAGCAGGTATATGTCTCTGGTCACCCCCAAAGCCAATTCCTCCTTTGGCCGCCTTTCATTCCAGTTCTCTGCTGCCAATGACAGGAAAGAACTGCAAAAATCACTGAAGCTGGAGACTCATATCTCCCTCAATAGCGTTAAGCACCAGCTGTCAGAGCAGCTCACAGATCACTGCACCTGTACATAGCCCATATGTAAATAGCCCATCCAACTACCTCATCACCATATTGTTATTTATTTTATTTATTTTGCTCCTTTGCACCCCAGTACCGCTACTTGCACACTCATCTTCTGCACATCTATCACCCCAGTGTTTAATTTACCATTCTGTAATAATTTTGCCACTATGGCCTATTTATTGCCTCACCCCCCTTATCCTACCTCATTTGCACACACAGTATATAGACTTTCTCTATTGTATTATTGACTGTATGTTTGTTTATTCCATGTGTAACTCTGTGTTGTTGTTTGTGTCGCATTGCTTT
This sequence comes from Oncorhynchus masou masou, assembly GCF_036934945.1. Taxonomy (NCBI): domain Eukaryota; kingdom Metazoa; phylum Chordata; class Actinopteri; order Salmoniformes; family Salmonidae; genus Oncorhynchus; species Oncorhynchus masou. The sequence continues at coordinate 57,968,778 of NC_088216.1, read as the reverse complement.
GCTTTATCTTGGCCAGGTTGCAGTTGTAAATGAGAACTTGTTCTCAACTTGCCTACCTGGTTAAATAAAGGTGAAATAAAACATTTTAAAAATCTAGACTCATTAAAGTGGATTTAACAGGTGACATCAATAATGGATCATAGGTCAGTCTGTCATGGAAATAGCATGTGTTCTTAATGTTTTGTACACTCAGTGTATAATAAAACTAAAGGCAAAAGTTTAAGCAGAGCATTTTACTGAGATACACCATCCTCTTCTAGTCTTCCCGGAAATGGTGTGAAAGGCTGTGTCTGTAAATATGTAGAGTGATTGCTGTGTGCTGAGTGAGGAGGACTGTGCTTACTGCACCTTCTGATTGATTTTATTTACCCAGTCCCCTCAGAGAGATGGGTATTAATCACATTCAGCTTATGTCAGCCTCTCTCAGACTCCAGCCTTGACTGACTCCATGCACACACCCCCACTCCACTTTCTGCCTTCTACACTCCCTCTCTGTGGAAGACTAGCGAGCGAAGGAATGGTGTGTGTGTGTGTGTGTGTGTGTGTGTGTGTGTGTGTGTGTGTGTGTGTGTGTGTGTGTGTGTGTGTGTGTGTGTGTGTGTGTGTGTGTGTGTGTGTGTGTGTGTGTGTGTGTGTGTGTGTGTGTGTGTGTGTGTGTGTGTGTGCACCTCTTCTCATGTGGCATCAAGACAGAATAGAGCTAGGGAGGGCGAGAGAGTTGGATATACGTGTGTGTGTGTGTGTGTGTGTGTGTGTGTGTGTGTGTGTGTGTGTGTGTGTGTGTGTGTGTGTGTGTGTGTGTGTGTGTGTGCACTTTCTATGAGAGACGCGTGCGAGCCCAGATATAGCCTCAATCTGTCTGAGTCTGGGTCTGATAGTGGGAAACATTTTCATCCGTTTATTGCTTTAGATTCTGTTTAGCCTAAACCGAAAACTAGGGCTTGGCAGAAGTGTGTTAGACCAGTCAGACTTCCAGGTGACATTTTTTGATGTGGGTGAAATCAGTCGTCTTCCGCATAGTCAGTGCTGGCAGTTTCCAATGTACAGTGAAATATCAAAACACCATGACTGGACTGCTTTATCACCACTTTTTCCACTCTCCTTTTGAAATGGAGAAAAAATTCCCTTCATTACAAGATCAACTGCTGCTTTGAAACTCTTCCTGGGATGGTTAAGCCACTGTTGGTTTTCTATGTAAAACACACAAAGCCAAACGTTGTGTTTTTAATTGAGTTTGGAACTCGGCCAAAACCTGAGCAGACTGCACAGACTGCACAGAGGTACACTACATGACCAAAAGTATGTGGACACCTGCGTGTTGATTATCTCAATCTAAAATCATGGACATTAATATGGAGTTGTTTCCCCCTTTGCTGCATTAACAGCCACCATTCTTCTGGGAAGGTTTTCTACTAGATGTTGGAACATTGCTGCTGGGACTTGCTTCCGTTCAGACACAACAGATTGGGCACTGATGTTGGGTGATTAAGCCTGGCTCGCAGTCAGTGTTCCAATTCATCCCAAAAGTGTTCGATGGGGTTGAGGTCAGGGCTTTGTGCAGGCCAGTCAGGCTCTTCTACACTGATATCAACAAACTATTCCTGTATGGACCTCACATTGTCATGCTGAAACAGGAAAGGGCCTTCCCCAAACTGTTGCCACAAAGTTGGAAGCACAGAATCATCTAGAATGTATGCTGTAGCGTTAAGATTTCCCTTCACTGGAACCCGAACCATGAAAAACACCCCAGAACATTATCCCTCCTCCACCAAACTTTACAGAGGTCACAATGCATTCGGACAGGTAGCAAATTAAATAAAATGTATTTATATAGCCCTTCTTACATCAGCTGATATATCAAAGTGCTGCACAGAAACCCAGACCAAAAACCCAAACAGCAAGCAATGCAGGTGTAGAAGCACAGTGGCTAGGAAAAACTCCCTAGAAAGGCCAAAACCTAGGAAGAAACCTAGAGAGGAACCAGGCTATGAGGGGTGGCCAGTCCTCTTCTGGCTGAGCCAGGTGGAGATTATAACAGAACATGGCCAAGATGTTCAAATGTTCATCAATGACCAGCATGGTCAAATAATAATAATCACAGTAGTTGTCAAGGATGCAACAAGTAAGCACCTCAATAGTAAATGTCATTTGGCTTTTCATAGCCAATCATTGAAAGTATCTCTCCTGCTCCTGCTGTCTCCAGAGAGTTGAAAACAGCAGGTCTGGGACAGGTAGCATGTCCGGTGAACAGGTCAGGGTTCCATAGCCACAGGCAGAACAGTTGAAATTGGAGCAGCAGCATGGCCAGGTGGACTGGGGACTACAAGGAGTCATTATGCCAGGTAGTCCTGAGGCATGCGGTCCTCTGAGAGAGAGAAAGAAAGAAAGTGACAAAGAGAGAATTAGAGAGAGCATACTTAAATTCACACAGGACACTGGATACGACAGGAGAAATACTCCAGATATAACAGACTGACCCTATCCCCCCGACACGTAAACTACTGCAGCATAAATACTGGAGGCTGAGACAGGAGGGGTCAGAAGACATTGTGGCCCCATCCGATGATACCCCCGGACAGGCCCAATCAGGCAGGATATAACCCCACCCACTTTGCAAAAAGCACAGCCCCCACACCGCTAGAGGGATATCTTCAACCACCAACTTACCATCCTGAGACAAGGCCGAGTATAGGCCACAAAGATCTCCACCACGGCACAACCCAAGGGGGGAACCCAGACAGGACAACCCACTCAAGTGACGCACCCCTCCTAGGGGCGGCATGGAAGAGCACCAGTAAGCCAGTGACACAGCCCCTGTAATAGGGTTAGAGGCAGAGAATCCCAGTGGAGAGAGGGGAACCGGCCAGGCCGAGACAGCAAGGGATGTTCGTTGCTCCAGAGCCTTTCCGTTCACCTTCACACTCCTGGGCCAGACGACACTCAATCAAATGACCTACTGAAGAGATGAGTCTTCAGTAAAGACTTAAAGGTTGAGACCGAGTCTGCGTATCTCACATGGGTAGGCAGACCATTCCATAAAAATAGGAGAAAGCCCTGCCTCCAGCTGTTTGCTTAGAAATTCTAGGGACAATTAGGAGGCCTGCGTCTTGTGACCGTAGCGCACGTGTAGGTATGTACGGCAGGACCACATCGGAAAGATAGGTAGGAGCAAGCCCATGTAATGCTTTGTAGGTTAGCAGTAAAACCTTGAAATCAGACCTTGCCTTAACAGGAACCCAGTTTAGGGAGGCTAGCACTGGAGTAATATGATTAAATGTTTTGGTTCTATTCAGGTTTCTAGCAGCCGTATTTAGCACTAATTGAAGTAGGTATGTTAGTACTTTATCCGGGTAGCCGGAAAGTAGAGCATTGCAGTAGTCTAACCTAGAAGTGACAGAAGCATGGATAAATTTTTCTGCATAATTTTTGGATGGAAAATTTCTGATTTTTGAAACGTAAAAAAAAAAAGCTGTCCTTGAAACAGTCTTGATATGTTAGTCAAAAGAGAGATCAGGGTCCAGAGTAATGCCGAGGTCCTTCACAGTTTTATTTGAGACAACTGTACAACCATCAAGATTAATTGTCAGATTCAACAGAAGATGTCTTTGTTTCTTGGGACCTAGAACAAGCATTTCTGTTTTGCCCAAGTTTAAAAGTAGAAAGTTTGCAGCCATCCACTTCCTTATGTCTGAAACACAGGCTTCTTGGGAGGGCAATTTTGGGGCTTCACCATGTTTCATTGAAATGTACAGCTGTGTGTCTTCTGCATAGCAGTGAAAGTTAACATTATGTTTTCAAATTACATCCCCAAGAGGTAAAATATATAGTGAAAAGAAAACAATAGTGGTCCTAAAACAGAACCTTGAGGACCACCAAGATTTACAGTTGATTTGTCAGAGGACAAACCATTCACAGAGACAAATGTATATCTTTCTGACAGATAAGACTAAGGCTAATTGTTTAATTTTCCATCAGAATATTTTGTATAAAGATAAGTATTACATTGTTATATTTTAGGATTAACTCTGGTAGGCCTGAAACAGACATCCTCACCTCAAGTTCAACTGTCAGAGTCAGTTGGATCACCATGGCGCACTGCCTTCATATCATAGGCCTGCAGTAGCTAAAGCTTAATAATAGCCACACTATTCCAAACCTTCACAAATGTTCTAAAGTTTATTAGGGTTATATCAAAAGTACAGTAATTTGGCAGGTAGCCTAGTGGTTAGAGCGTTGGGACAGTAACCGAAAGGTTGTTGGATTGAATCCCCAAGCTGACAAGGTAAAAATCTGTCGTTCTGCTCCTGAACAAGGCAGTTAAACCACTGTTCCTAGGCCGTAATTGTAAATTAGAATTTGTTCTTAACTGACTTGCTAAATAAAAAATGTAAAGCTGCTGTTTATGGGGAAAATACACAAGAGAGAATGTAAACCAGGAAAAGAACATACCTCCCCTATATTGGACCATCCCCAGTACATTTCGATCTGTCCCTAGTGAGACAAAGGTATGCTAAATGCTAACTGTCTTCTTCAAGCACTGCACATCTCCATTCACTGTGCACCCAAGCCCAGTAGTTAAGCCCTTGCTGCTCACACCTCTCACCTGAGCTTCCACCCCCTCTGCGATATTTGTCCAATTGATGTCACAAAAGACAATTTGTCCACCCCGGGCCCTAGCCTGGCCTTAAAGACAACATAGTAAATCTGTCACACTGAAATTAGTATATGTGTCACGCCTTGGTCTTAGTATTTTGTGTTTTAGTTAATTAGTTGGTCAGGCCAGGGTGTGACATGGGTTTATGTTTGTTGTATTTCTTAGTGGGGTTTTTTAGTTATTGGGATTGTGGCTGATTAGGGTGTGTGTTGCATAGGTTTGGCTGCCTGAGGCGGTTCTCAATCAGAGTCAGGTGATTCTCGTTGTCTCTGATTGGGAACCGTATTTAGGTAGCCTGGGTTTCACTTTGTATTTCGTGGGTGATTGTTCCTGTCTCTGTGTAGTGTTCACCAGATAGGCTGTAATAGGTTTCACGTTCCGTTTTGTTGTTTTTTGTATTTATATGTTATTTTGTGTATTGTCATTTGTTCCATTAAAGAACATGAGTAACCAACACGCTGCATTTCGGTCCGACTTTCTTTCGACAAACGAAGAACGCCGTTACAATATGTTACGTTTGGTATGGTTACATTTGAACATAGGTTACTTAAGCCAAAAGTTCAGCAACCGTCTTGCGTGTTCGAATCACACATTTCAATTTGTAACATATCATACGAAGTCGATGATGGACATCCACCAATTAATACATATCATGCTATTCGAAATGTAACATATCATACTAAATGGAGAGAGACAGATTTACCTTTACTATGTTACATCTATACCTGAGTCCAGGTTGCCAGCCCAGAAAGCCCCTATTGAAGTCATTAGACTACTGAGCCCGTTTAAGATCCGGTCCATACTGGTCCCAGAGTCTGTGTGCATTTCAGATTAGGGGTTTTACTGATTATACATGTCTGTCACCCTTTTCTCACTACAACTAGATTGCTATGTGGCCCTGAGAGGGGAGTAGTACAAGGTTCACTGACTTTTCCTACCATACAAACTGATCAACTGTAGTTTGGAAGAGCTCTGACTGAAATTGGTCTCCTTTGACATTACAAAGCCACAAGAATGAAGAACATGCCAAACTTTAACACATGGCTGATCTCCTGTTGTTTACTCTGGGGATGATCGGAATCAGAGTGATTACAGAGCCTGATTGGTGTGTGATTTTTATCAGGTTATCAGTTGGGACCCGGGAAAACTCATGGTTCATTTCACCCCATTGTTCATTAAAAGGAGATTTAGTTAGGAGGCCTGCCTGCCTGCCTGCCTGCCTGCCTGCATGCCTGCCTGCCTGCCTGCCTGCCTGCCTGCCTGCCTGCCTGCCTGCCTGCCTGCCTGACTTTCTGTCTGTTGCCTTTAAACTGTTTACAAACAGAGCCTTGCTGATTTAGATCATCTGCTCGCTGCCCTGATCCTCTCACCCGCATACCATTACATGATCTCTAAACCATCCAACATCTGCCATCCACACGCCTGCCTGTCTGTATGTCTCTCTTCCTGGCTGTCTCACTGCAGATAGTCCTCAGACTCTCAGTAGTGATAAAGCCAGTGTTGACCACTCTCATTAGTCGAGATCTACTGAGGATTACTATGGTATTACTAGGGTAATCACAGCACTGTAGGTCATGCCTCACATCAGCACCATCATCACAGACACCCTGGACCCACTCCGATTTGCATTCTGCACCAACAGATTAACAGATGACACAACCTCTATTGCAGCCCACAGTGCCCTCAACTACCTGGATATAATGCATACTTACGTAAGAATGCTGTTCATTGACTACAGCTCAGCATTCAACACCATAATCTCCTCCAAGGTCATCACCAAGCTCAGGACTGGGACTGAGCACCTCCCTCTGCAAATGGATCCTGGACTTCCTGACGGGCCACCCCCAGGCGGTGAGGGTAGGCAACAACAAATCCGTCACGCTGACCATCAACACAGGTGCCCGTTAGGGGTGCGTGCCTTGTCCCCTCCTGTACTCCCTGTTCACCCATGCCTGATCACTACGACGATAAGACATCCTATAGGGAGGAAGTCAGAGACCTGGCAGTGTGGTGCCAGTGTGGAACGTCAGCAAGACAAATGAGCTGGTCGTGGATTACAGGAAATGGAGGGGCGAGTACGCCTCCATCCATATCAACTGGGCTGTAGTGGAACGTGGTCCACACACACCCACACAGTTGTGAAGAAGGCACGACAGTGGCTTTTCCCCATCAGGCTGAAAAGATTTGGCATGGGTCCTCAGAGCCTCCAAAAGTTCTTCAGCTGCACCATTGAGAACATCTTGAACCAGCTGCATCACCGCTTGCTTGGCAACTGCAAGGCACCCAACCACAAGGCACTACAGAGGGTGTTGAGTACAGCTCAGTATATCACTCGGGCTGAGCTCCCTGCCATCCAGGACGTCTACACCAAGCAGTTTCAGAGGAAGACACAAAAAATTGTCAAAGACTACAGCCACCTAAGCCATAGACTGTTCTCTCTGCTACCACACAGCAAGCAGTACCAGCGCACCAAGTCTGGAACCAACAGGACCTTGAATAGCTTCTACCCCTGAGTCATAAGACTGCTAAACAAGACTGCTAAATAGCTCAATCAAATGGCTACCCGGAGTCTACACATGTTGTTAACGAAGCATGTGACAAATAAACAAATATTTGATTTGATTTAGGATCTTATTAAAGATATTCAGGGATCATTGAAAGGTGATCAACGCAGGGTGTACTGTTCAGTTCAAATGACTAGGGTTAAAATAGTAGGGTAGACATGTTCATCTCAGTTTAGTATCATCCACTCTTGTGTGAGCCCCCTTGTGTCCCAGGGTACAATAAGGACAGGGATGAGAGGACCAGGCTCATTAATAGAGCGGCACCTTCAATCAAATCAAATTTATTTATATAGCCCTTCGTACATCAGCTGATATCTCAAAGTGCTGTACAGAAACCCAGCCTAAAACCCCAAACAGCAAGCAATGCAGGTGTAGAAGCACGGCTGACTCCTACAGCCACCACATACTACTACAGCCACCACATACTCCTACAGCCACCACATACTACTACAGCCACCACATACTACTACAGCCACCACATACTCCTACAGCCACCACACACTACTACAGCCACCACATACTCCTACAGCCACCACATACTACTACAGCCACCACATACTACTACAGCCACCACATACTACTACAGCCAACACATACTCCTACAGCCACCACATACTACTACAGCCACCACATACTCCTACAGCCACCACATACTCCTACAGCCACCACATACTCCTACAGCCACCACATACTACTACAGCCACCACATACTCCTACAGCCACCACATACTACTACAGCCACCACATACTCCTACAGCCACCACATACTACTACAGCCACCACATACTACTACAGCCACCACATACTACTACAGCCACCACATACTCCTACAGCCAGCACATACTACTATAGCCACCACATACTCCTACAGCCAGCACATACTACTATAGCCACCACATACTACTACAGCCACCACATACTCCTACAGCCAGCACATACTACTACCCTTACCACATACTACTATCGCCACCGCATAGAATACTTTTTGTTCTAAATCCTCAAAAACATAAAACCTCTACATCTACCTACTCAAACTATGATCTATAGAACAAGTCAAGTGGATGAACAAAGAAAAACTGTTTTGGGGCTGTATGTTGGTTGCTTGCTCCACAACTCTACAGCTTCAGCTCTATCTCTTATCCCTCCATTCATTATTCCTAGCATAGTAGGTAGATTGTTGCACTTAGTAGCCGGGGCACCAAATATATATATAAAAAAAAGAAGCAATACACATTCAGAATACTTCCATACTTCCATGAAAACCCTAATTTCTTAAAATACTAGACAAACCACTCTCATCCAGTCTAATCTTTGTTGAGTGTGTTTCTATAAAAAGATACACATTTTCTCAGCCATCATACGTTTTTCCTTCCTTCTTTTCAATGTGTAAACTTAAGACATCAGAGGATAAGGTTTACTTCATCACAGCTGCCTCAGTTAGAATGAGCCTGGCCGGCTTTCCGGTAGAAGACCTAGATAAACAGGCAAAGTCCTCCCAGTGTCCTCCATATCACACATGATTGGTGATGCTGGATGCCCCTATGGAACTCTGGGAGAATGTGAGGGATTCTACACTGGAAACTCTTTCCCTCAATACTTCTTCACTTTATCAGTGTACTTTTATCATGAAACTGGACATAATAATTAGAGAAAGCCATAAATGAATCTCTATCTTATTTTGGTGTAGATTTCCTCTCTGTCTGTAACCTGTCTGAATGAGTAAGCATTTTGTACTGAATGAGTGCAAACAAATGGTACCCTCCGTTAGCCAATGAGTGTGGATGAGTGGGCACCACCTGTGAGTCCAGCAGCCAAGTGAGTATTAGAGCTGCTTAAATGAGGCGGTGGGCTGTAAGTTTGTTAGTGAGAGCCCTAAAGCGAGTGATAAGGAGAAAAGTAAACTTCTGCTCCATCTGAACACAGCTGCTCTGCTTAACTTCGCCTCACATTTCTCTGTTGGGACACATGGGACATTAGCTCATAAGACACGTGTAGCTGGGGCAGGGGCTGGGGCAGGGGCTGGGGCTGGGACTGGGGCTGGGGCTGGGGCAGGGGCTGGGGCTGGGGCAGGGGCTGGGGCTGGGACTGGGGCTGGGGCTGGGGCTGGGGCTGGGGCTGGGGCTGGGGTTGGGGCAGGGGCTGGGGCTGGGGCTGGGGCTGGGGCTGGGGCTGGGGTTGGGGCTGGGGCTGGGGCAGGCAGAGATTTTTGTGGTGATACAGTCTTTCTCTTTCCATGGTCTGTAAATAACATAGTTACCCTCTTTATTCTCTCTGGGATATATTCAGAATTTCTAATATATTCAGTCCTTGTATGGTAATATAGAGGAGTGAAACAGGGACTTGTGAGAGCAATGTGTTTTAACCTACTGAGTTAGATACGGTCCCTTCAGAAAGTATTCACACCCCTTGACTTTTTCTACAATGTGGGATTAAAAATGGATTTAATTGTAATTTTTTGTCAGCAATCTACACAAAAAGAGTATGAAAGATAAGTATTCAATAAATAAAAAATTCACCTTTATTTAACCAGCTAGGCCAGTCGAGAACAATTCCGCATTTACAACTGCGACCTGGAGAAGTGTTAGAATCACCTTTGGCAGCAATTACAGCCTTGCGTGTTTCTCTGTAAATCTCTAAGAGCTGTTTGCACCTGGACTGTACAATATTTGCACATTATTCTTAAAAAGAAAAATCTAACTCTGTCAAGTTGGTTTTTGATCATTGCTAGACAGCCATTTTCCAAGTCTTGCCATATATTTTCTAGCCGATTTAAGTCACAACTTTAACTATGCCACATTCAATGTCGTTTTGGTAAGCAACTCCAGTGTATATTTGGCCTTGTGTTTTAGTTTATTGTCATGCTGAAAAGTGTATTTGTCTCCCAGTGTCCAATGGAAAGCAGACTGAACCATCTTTTCCTCTAGGATTTTGCCTATGCTTAGCTCTATTCTGATTCTTTTATCAACAAAAGAAACCTCCCCAGTCCTTTACCGGTGACAAGCATACCCATAGCATGATGCAGCCACACCCATGCTTGAAAATATGAAGAGTGGTAGTGATGTGTTGTGTTAGATTTGTCCCAAACATAATGCTTTGTATTTAAGATAAAAAGTTCATTTCATTGCCACATTTTTTTGCAGTTTACCTTAGTGCCTTATTGTAAACAGGATGCATGTTTTGTAATATTGTTACTCTGTACGGACTTCCTTCTTTTCACTCTGTCATTTAGGTTAGTATTTTGGAGTAACTACAATGTTGTTGACCCATCCTCAGTTTTCTCCTATCACAGCCATTAAACTCAAACTATTTTAAAGTCTCCATTGGCCTCATGGTGAAAATCCAGAGTGATTTCAATTATCTTCAGCAACTGAGTTAGGAAGGATGCCTGTACAGTGACTGGGTGTATTGATACACCATCCAAAGGTTAATTATTAACTTCACCATGGTCAAAGGGATATTCAATGTCTGCTTTTTATATTTACCCATCTGCCAATGGGTGCCCTTCTTTACAGGGCATTTGAAAACCTCACTGGTCTTTGTGGTTAAATTTGTGTTTAAAATGTATAGTACTGCTCGACTGAGTGACCTTACAGATAATTGTATGTGTTGAGTATAGAGATGAGGTAGACATAAAAACAATCATGTTAAACACTACCATTGCAGACATGACACAGTCCATGTCACTTATTATGTGACGTGTTACGCACACGTTTACTCCTGAACTTATTTAGGCTTGCCATAACAAAGGGATTGAATACTTATTGACTGAAGATATTTCAGCTTTTCATTCTTAATAAATAAAAACAACATCTAAAAACACAATTCCACTTTGACATTATGGGGTGTTGTTTAGGCCAGTGGCACAAAATCTCACAAAAAAGGTTATAACACAACAAAATGTGTAAAAAAAGAAAGGGATGTGAATACTTTCTGAAGGCACTGGGGGATTAAAAGAGATGAAAGAGGCCTGGGAAAATGTAATGCATTCCATCTTTTGTAAAGATATCTTTGTGATAACGTTGGACTTTCATTTTATCATCCGATTGTTACATAACTTGAACGATAAAAACGGTTTTAAATAAACAGGGGTCTGGTGACTAAATGGTCCAAATGGGTTATCTTCTCAATCTTGCATGATACCCACCACTCTCTATGCTATTTGCCTAGAGTTTCAATATGATTCTAATTAACAATGTAATTAAACCCTACTTTCTGTTCCTTTTCCCACAGCAGGTAGTAAAATATGTCTTTGATCATGTGTGTGCAGTGAGTAGTGAAGCGCCTCTCACTCTGACTGACATTAATTCATCTCCGGTGACTATAGCAGGCTAAATACTCTGGCCTCACTTTGACTAGTTCTCCATTCATTCTGATACCTCCTTCTGACTGGTATCCAGCAACTGTAAAGCCTGTATCTTATAGTTTAATTTGTTATTGACACAACAAATATTTCCAATCTCAAATAATTTGCTTTATTTTTGGCAGCATATAGTCAGAACATAGTGATAACATTTATCATATAAAAAGAGTGACTTTGGGGATTGTCCATTGCCTAGAATGAGTGTCTGTTAGTGGCTGTCCTGGTGTCAGATGTAGCTGATGATGTTATTACAGATAATAGGCTGTCTGCTGCCAGTCTTCATGAGGGCAGTGAACTGATAGAAGTCTGTGTCTAGTTCATGCAGGCCAGAGTGGGATTGGTGGAAGAAGGGGGACTGGCGTGGGGCAGGGGCCTGCACCCCTAGGGGGCAGGAGAGCCGTTTGGGGGCCATGGCAGTCCGACTTACATGTGAAGAAGAGTCTGAGGACCTCATCCTCACCCTCCCCTCTACACTCTTTGACATCCCAGCTATTTTCCGCCTCATGTTGACCAAGAAGCCAGAGATGGGCTTCAGTTCTGCTGGTTCAGGGCAGTCCGGTAGATCCATCCAGTTCTGTATGAGGTCAGCAAAGCTGTTGTCCCCCAGTACCAGAGGTTGCCTGTTCCGTCCCCGTGTCAGCAGTGACGTGGTCCAGTCCTCTGGGTCGCTGGCCTCGAATGAGGTCCACCTCTCCAGGCAGGCGTCTGATGTGGATTTGGGCCGGACCAGGCCACTGGGAGCCTGGTTGGTTCGGAGGCAGGCGGAGGAGGACACCCGTACGTTCCTGGTCCTCCTGAGCACCACGGCCTCGTCCTGCCAGGAGGCCTCAGAGTAGCCAGAGTCAAACTCCAGACTCTTCTCACTGCTGGGGGAGGTCAGACCCAGGCCAAGGCCCAGACCCAGCCGGCTGCCTGCACCCTCTTCCTCCTCCAGAGGACTGGCCAGACAGCAGGCTGAGTCGTAGGTGCTGGCCGTACTGGCGTCAGAGATGCGCAGGCGGGTACGGCGCTCCCGCTGCAGAGCCCTCTGATAGCAGGCTCGTGCCACTGCAGAGCGGTGGACCAGGGTGGGGGCAGGGGTGATGGCAGGAGCAGCAGGGGCAGCAGCAGGGCAGGTCCTTCTCAGGTGTTTCAAGTCCTGCAAGGACCTCATCATGTAGTGCATCTGGTCCCGCAGGCAATCTCCAGAGTCACGCAGACACAGCTGGGAGGGACAAGGGACGCAGTCAGACATAGGCTGGCACACACACACACACTTTGACACATTACTATGTTTAGATAAAGAAAACACAGTCAGTGGTTGAGTGCTATTATTTAGTGGTAGCAAAGATTTTCTACAAAATCACACAATACATGTTCTATGTCTAAATAAAGTCCAGCCTGCTGCAGATGTTTGATAGACCGAACATTCTCAACAAAGTCTGAGCTGAACTCTTTCTGGAAAGCACACAGCATTTTTTGGTGACTATAGTGGAGACCAGATCTGTAGGGCAGGCTCAGACTTGAAGAGTGGGTGACAGCTGATAGGTTTCGACTGTCTGGAAGAGCTACGCCTCTTTTGTAAACTTGAACTCACACTGCCAAACGGACGTAAATACTCCCCTTAAACATCCATCTGAGCGGTAAACAACACCCATGCTCTACCTGTCCTGCTCTACCTGTCCTGCTCTACCTGTCCTGCTCTACCTGCCCTGCTCCAACTGTCCTGCACCCTTCTCAGATACATAACTATCACACCACACTTGACCAGTTTTCATATGGATCCACCCACTCCAAGTTGTTTTAGCAACAACAACAAAAAGTTTAATTTTATTGTTGGACATATAAGACTGTAAAAACACCAGCAAATCAGCTCCAAGTGATTTACATTTTGGAAATCTGTTCCAAAGTATTCCCATTCATAATAGAGAGATATATGTGATCATATACAACTGTTAGCATGGTTTGAAATAATTATGTTTTAGTCAAATATTATATATGTTTGTGCTTCTTGCGGTCAATTTGCAGTCTACAAATTATTTGTTATTATGTTCAGGCCTCCTGACCATCCGTTCAAAAAAATAGTGGCTGAATCTAGTTGATGATCCTTGCTCAAAGGGTGATCTGCAGGGGATTGAGGGTTCTCTGGCACAGGCACAGGATGTAGGTATAACTGTGTGTGTCTCTTTAAGTGTGAGGGATGCCTGCATATGGAAGTCAGCTGTGACACACTAAAGAGCATATACTCTCATTTCCTCTCCCTTTGATTCACAGGGACCAACTCTGATTGGTCCAAACCAACCAGTGAGCAGCGTCCACACTCAAAATCAAACAGGGTTGACTGAGCATAACGGTTCGCAAACCATGTACGACATTACCTCTGATTGAAAAATGTGGCCAACAAAACATACACAAACTGATACTTCAAAAAGTGGGATAGAAGAGTAAATCATGTAGTCCTGACAGAAATGTTAAATGTTAAGTCCTGACTTAGTTAAAAATAAAACATTGAGAGGATCCGTTAAGTCCTTTCATGACAGGCATTATACTTTTCGACAGTATCAAATAGCATTACAATATTAAGTTTCCAGAAATGTAGAAATTGTATTATAATTTAAATGTCCGGATGTCATACTAATTTCGGCTTTGACAACAGCTGATCAATTTGATATGGTGGATTCGCTACCGAATTGAACGAATAGCGGGAAACAACGCAATCACGCACGACACATTCAAATAGTACGCGACAATTCGAAGAAAAAAAATTGAGTATGGTTTAAATGCCAGAATGATATACTCATTTCGGCTCTTCATCTCGTAAAAATCGATGCAGACTTTTCCACAATGCATTGGAAGAGTTGGGCTGCGAGTGATAGGCCCTAGTTCTCTTCAAGTAGACAACAACAAAACTAAGCTACTTAATTGCGAAGATGCCCAAAGCTTCTGCGGTGATGTTCAAATGTAGGCTAAGTAGTTTTTGTTCTCCTTAAAATGATCAGGAGTATTAATCATCATAGGCTACATCTTTGAAAACATTTTTTTTTTGTCAAAGTGGATTTCTGTATTCTCACTGAAAAGTGTTTCTTGTTCTTTTGGGCTTAGTCAGAGCTTTTAAACTAAATACCACCCGCATTCGGCCCCGCCACACCTACTCAGCCAATCAGGATCTGCTCCTGCGCTGCAGCCATGAAATACTTCATACTTTTGACTAAACAGTATGTCCTAAATAGTATGTGACAATGACTAAATACTATGCAGTTTAAGTACGTAGTACAATAGTATGGGTATTGGAACATGGCCACTGTACATTTACCTTCCAAACCTTTATGGGGGACTGATCTGACAGTGAGGTGAGAAATGTTTAGCAGACCAGAGGAGGAGAAAAATGGAGCCCTCTGAGACACATATTTATGTCTGACCATAGAGGTCACATCCAGTGAATGAACAGTCCTGTTCACCCCATAGTCCTCTCTTTCCTGTTCTGTCAGTGTGTGACCCTATGCCCTGTCATGCTGTGGGTAAGAGCCCAAGCTCCTCTATTGTCTACTGAAGCATTTGACCCTGTGCTAACACCTTCTGTCTCTGTTTGCTTTCATCACAACAAAGTTAGACAGAGCGGGAACTTGAGAATGCAGCCACAACACGGGTTGTGTGGTACACTCAGACACAACACGGGTTGTGTGGTACACTCAGACACAACACGGGTTGTGTGGTACACTCAGAAACAACACGGGTTGTGTGGTACACTCAGCCACAACACGGGTTGTGTGGTACACTCAGACACAAAACGGTTGTGTGGTACACTCAGGCACAACACGGGTTGTGTGGTACACTCAGGCACAACACGGGTAGTGTGGTACACTCAGCCACAACACGGGGTGTGTGGTACACTCCGACACAACACGGGTTGTGTGGTACACTCAACTACAACACGGGTTGTATAATACACTCAGACACAACACGGCTTGTGTGGTACACTCAGGCACAACACGGGTTGTGTGGTACACTCCGACACGAAACGTGTTGTGTGGTACACTCAGCCACAACACAGGTTGTGTGGTACACTCAACTACAACACAGGTTGTGTAGTACACTCAGACACAACACGGGTTGTGTGGTACACTCAACCACAACACGGGTTGTGTGGTACACTCCGACACAAAACGGGTTGTGTGGTCCACTCAGCCACAATACGGGTTGTGTGGTACACTCCGACACAACACGGGTTGTGTGGTACACTCAGCCACAACATGGGTTGTGTGGTACACTCCGACACAACACGGGTTGTGTGGTACACTCAACTACAACACAGGTTGTGTAGTACACTCAGACACAACACGGGTTGTGTGGTACACTCAACCACAACACGGGTTGTGTGGTACACTCCGACACAAAACGGGTTGTGTGGTCCACTCAGCCACAATACGGGTTGTGTGGTACACTCCGACACAACACGGGTTGTGTGGTACACTCAGCCACAACATGGGTTGTGTGGTACACTCCGACACAACATGGGTTGTGTGGTACACTCAGCCACAACATGGGTTGTGTGGTACACTCCGACACAAAATGGGGTGTGTGGTCCACTCAGCCACAACACGGGTTGTGTGGTACACTCCGACACAACACCGGTTGTGTGGTACACTCAGCCACAACATGGGTTGTGTGGTACACTCCGACACAACACGGGTTGTGTGGTACACTCAGCCACAACACGGGTTGTGTGGTACACTCCGACACAACACGGGTTGTGTGGTACACTCCGACACAACATGGGTTGTGTGGTACACTCCGACACAACACGGGTTGTGTGGTACACTCCGACACAACACGGGTTGTGTGGTACACTCAGCCACAACACGGGTTGTGTGGTACACTCAGACACAACAGACACAAATTGCCTATAAAAGTCTGACTTATATAAAACATAATTTAGCTATAATAACCTTCCTGCAGGGATTGTTTTTTTGTTGCCAAAAAGGACGAAGTGGTAAAATCACATCTATAGTTTCAAGAGATACTGTAGACCTCCACAAAGGAAAATACTCTTTACAATTACAGGAAATTATGATGCCCTTTTCATACAGTGAAAATGAAAAGTATATCTAACACATTAGACACCCATCTGGCTCATAGATATAGAGCACCTTAACTAACTGCCATGTGTTTGTTTCCCCGACTCATGGCATAGCTTACAGTGGATAGCATCCCTCTGCAGATGCATTTGGGTATCTAGTCAGACATTATGCGTGATAACGGTGCCTTTGCACCGAGCATTGTTGCCCTGCAGATGTTGTCTCTATATGCTGGTGTTAAACCCCATCATTTCAGGGACTGACATTTCATTTAATATCTTGAAATACAATTGACCTATTTAATTTTAAATATGGTAGGCCTATAGTTGATCTAATTCATTGCCATTTTACGCACAATTACAATTTGAGCAGACTGTGCATAAACCGATTTCAGTGCCATTTCCCACTACTGTACTGTATTGCTTGGCAATCTAATGTATGCTTAGGTTACAGAATGGAAAAATACTTACCATTTTATTTATTTCAGAGTGACCGTCACAATTAACGCCTAAAAGAGAAAATATGAGGAGATCAATTCCTGCAAGTTTTTGTCTAAAATACAGTAAGAGCAAAATCCATCATAATTGTAGCCTATAATCCACTTGGACTAGTCTGTTAATACTCACATTTGATATGGCACGTTGCATCCAGTTTGACATGAATCCATAAAGGGTTGATATGTTCCCATAAGTAAGTCAATTTTGCGCACAGCTCTTGGTATGAATCCTCCGGACTGAAGGCGCACTGTGAAGTGTAATGACTTTGTCTGATTCGTTTCTTTTCCAGCATGCGCTCTCCAGCCAGTTAGAGCGTTGCATCTCTGAAGTAGCCAATCCGAGTTTGAGATCTGAGCAAGTGAATTAACAAATCATCACCTCTTTACTATGCACATCTGGACATGCTGCATCATGCGCTGGACTGAATAGAAATAGATTCAGAAAGTCATCGGTGGCATAAATTGGTCATAAAAATGTAGCCTTTCATAGAGCTATGTATTTAATAATACACAATATTAAATACATGACAGATCTGTGCAAATATTTGTGTTCTTTTTTTTATACTTAACATGCCCGTTTTGTATTTATTTTATCCCTAGGGCATAGGCTACTATAATTATCCACTAGAACCCCCCCCCCCCCCCCCCCCCTTCATACGTTAGGATTTATTAGGATTTTTGTTGTTGTTGACATAAGTGTGTGGGGTGAGAGTAGAAAATTTTGAATATATTGTTATTTATCTTTTATTGTAAGTAAATATTGTACTTTGTAGTTGTCATAGTCTTGGTGCTGTGGGTAAGGCGGAGTCAGGCGCAGGACACAGAGATGAGTAATAATAGTAACTATACTCAAAAATAATCTTCCAACAAGGAGAATGAAACATCCAGAATCACATAAACGAGACAACTGACAACAGTAAACACCCACAAAACCATGATGGCCCCAGAGGGTTAAATAGGGAAATAATAAAAATGTAATGGGAACCAGGTGTGTACAATACAGACAAAAACAAATGGGGGAAAAAATGTAGAGGCTGGAAAGCCGGTGAAGTCGACCGCCGAACGCCGCCCGAACAAGGAGAGGCACCAACTTCGGCGGAAGTCGTGACAGTAGTGGTCATTTGGACGTTAATATGAAACATTTTACATTACAGCTGTAACGTCCAGTTATTTAGATTTCTTATGTTTATAAGAACTGAGGTTTGGGCGTTGCTATACTTTAGTTTAACTTGACTCAGAAGTTTGCTGGCATTACATAGTTCACATGTTATACGCCTCCCGCCATCTGGCTACTGAAAAACATGGACCTGGAAACTCACAGTATGAATACACGGACTGGATTATGGCATTAAGTTCACTACATTACAACAGTCAATGGGTACAGTAGGTGAATAACATAGTTGTGGCATCCGGGTGTTCACTACAGAGGACATTTCTTGATAAGCTGTTGAAAAATTATTACACAGTTCTAACAACTCACTTATCCATTCGTGAGCTACTCACTTACTATAAATAATTTGAAAATCAAACTCATGAAAATTAAAATTAATGTGCTAATTTTGATGGCAGACATTTTTTAAAGAGCCAGGAAGATAACGTTTTCAAGGTCACATCCCTGCACATGTGATATCTTTGAAAAGTCCAGACTGTCCTCTCAAAGGGAAAATATGACTTAATACAGTGGCTTTTATATCCTCAGAGATACGGACCCAGAACTGATATCCACTAGAGAAGACAAAAATGAATTGCTGGGTCTCAGGAGACCAGAAATGCTTTATGCATCTCTGCAGCCTGGTCTCATGGACTAGGCATGACATAGTAAACGTAAATCCAGGACAAAAATTAGTATGATATGTTATGTTTGGTATAGTTACATAAGACACAAGGTTACTTAAGGCAAAAACAACAGTTGGGTTGTTAGTCGGGTTGGGTGTATAAAGAGAACATTTAGCAACCCAAGGGTTGTGTGTTGGAATCTCATTACGGACAACTTCATCTAATGATCTATTTTGCAACTACTTGCTACCTTTTAGATACTTTGCAACTACTTAGCATGATAACTAACCCTTTAACCTAACTCATAACCTCAACTCTAACCCTAACCCATAACCCCTAGCCTAGTTAACATTAGCGATAGCCACCTAGCTAACGGTAGCCACAACAAATTTGAATTCGTAACATATCATACATTTTGCTCATTGTACGATTTGCATTTCATAACATATTGTACTAATTGAATGTCATAACATATCATACGAATTGCAATTCTTAACATATAATTTGAAATGGATGATGGACATCCAGAAATTAATACATACTATATGAAACATAGCATATCATACTAATTGGAGTGTACCAGATTTACATTTACTATGTTACAGCTATCCCTGAGTTCAGGTTGGTCCTTGAGGTCACATGAGTTCAATTAGTCACAAGGATTAGTCTCTGGGAGAACCTTGCGGAACCAGCAATCCAAATGGGAAACAGTTAAATCTTTAAAATATGTGAGGCTGCAATGTGCTCTTGCTGAGAATTTTTACTTGAAGGATTGCAAATATTTTACAGTATGCCAGCAAACAGACTGGTCAAAATGAAATCAGCCCTGAAAACATTTTCAAATGTGCCCTATATAGTGGAGGCTCCAACAGAATGTCATCTACAGTATAAGTACATTAAATACCATACATGTAAGTGCTTTAAAGCACCAAGTTGACACAATAACAAATAATTTTCCATTCCCCTGTTTCGGTAAAAAGCTTAGGGTTGGGGCTGGAGAAATGTAAATACTCTCTAATTCATAGACAGAGCTATGCAAGGACTGACCATCCATAATATTCCAATTATAGTTTTAACCATGTTTTCAGTCTGTATAGTGTTAGTTTACATGTGCTTTGTTTACAAACAGTGGAGTAAAACAAGCTTATATTTTGGGTTCTGCAGATTGCCTCTTTAAGTATATTGTGCAGCAAATATTGCTGAAATGACAGATTCATTAAATATTTGAAAATTATAGCACCTGAAGGTTGCCACAGGAATAGAATTGTATAGGTCCACATCTGTCGCCATCTAGTGAGATAGATGCTGTAATGTACAGAACGCCACTGAGCAGGAGATTATCATCTACTGTCAATGGGTCATCAGTACCCATTTGCAACATTTTTGTAATGTATTGTTATTCATGTCAGTGTTAAGGTGATCGATGTACAATTGTTCACTGTTAATTGGACAAATCCGCATTTGATAGTCTACTATTCATGTGCAGATGTACACATCTCATCAACCATGATGTGACCAGACTGTGTAGAGTGCATCCCACATGGCATGTCTCAACCTGCTTCTGCAACTTGTTGTTTTGGGGGGGAAGTGAGTAGTTTATTTAGTCCATACATATTTTCCCATACAGTGCAAAATCAAATATGTAACCCTCGTTCTCCAGATGCCTGACAACTCTGTCCGGTAATTGGTGTTTTACTAAGTAGACCTACTTCTAATGTGGCCTACTAAAACCAGCCCCAGCTTCCTCATTGACATCTTTATAGTGTCCATGGGGCTGATTTTATAATGATGTGGCATGTGTGTATTATTGTGTCAGTGTGAATTAAGTAATTCACAAGATGTTCCCATCTTTGCTTTTAGGGTCTTTTGTGTGTTTTTGTGAAAGGGCCTCTGCTTTCTATAAAAGGGTCCCTCTTCATAATTGAATAATGTCTCTGTCCATTAACAACTGCACACCTCAATGATAAACCTTTCTATGTACATAATAGCAGCTGTAAATGCCTCTGCCCATACATTTTGGATCAATTATGTCTGTTTTTATCTACATGCATTAGGCCTAAGTAATTACACTCTGCATCTTTGAGTGGGTTTTTGACCATTACTGCATGATGACGGATTGAAATGTGAATTCATTTTAGGAATATCCAGGCGTTCCCTTCTCCCTGCTTGGTTTACAGAGCATATCCAATGTGTCAGTCAGTATACATGTGTTGCTATGTAGTTTTCACATGTTGCCCAGTCTCTTTACTCAATACAACATGTTATCAGTTCATTTTAACTTTAGGATCATAAATGTGTCAGGACCAGGCAGAGTTGATATGGCCATGTACTTTACCTCCGAGGAGGGGTATGTTTGTTTGGTAACCAGGGCTGAAGAACACAGAACACACAGCCTTACTAGCTCTACTAGGTCTTCCCAGTTCTACACAGTCCAGATAATCAGCTTTCCCAGTCAACGACGCCAGCCTTAACCTCCAGCTGTGGGTGTCTACAATCTCCTCTGTCTACTGCTCCTCTGTCTATTTTTTACAGCTTCACATTTTGACCTGTGAGTTCGTTAAGAACTATCTATAACATACATCTTTGAAATCAAATTTCATTGGTCACATACACATGGTTAGCAGATGTTATTGCAAGTGTAGCGAAATGCTTGTAAAAGTTTCCTAAGGACTAGAAGCGAGGTAGCCCTCTCTGTCGACGCCATCTCACATCTTGCGTCAGTTGGAAATATTGAGTATCAAAGTATCAAAGTATCGTGGAATGGGTACTCGGGCTGAAAATGTTGAAGTGTCTTCATGAATCTATTCCGATGGACAAGCTGTAGATGGACATCATAACTAAAAGCCCACCTTTCTCTATCAATTGAAAATAGGACTTCCGAAATAGTTGAGACTATTACATTTTGTATATGTAGTGGAGATGTACCATGGAACCTGATTTTATACTGCCACAGTTGTACAATGTTGTGAAGTCAAAAGTCTGATGAGATACACTTCAAATGCTTGCAACCAAATCTATCAAGTGCTCTCATTAATTAATCTTATTCTGTGCTGTTCATGGTCCAAAGGAGCGTGTGTTTCCATAGCGACTGGTGAGTTACCTGTGTTTGTTGTCAGTAAAGGAGTTTGTGTCTAACTGTGTGTCTGCAGTGCTCTGTGTGCTAAAGCCATTCATCTTGTATTTCTAATACCATTGAATAAATATAGTTTATTAATCCCCCTGTCTCGCTCTTTCTCCCTGTACAGTAGTCGATTACACCATGTATAATATGCCAGTATATCAGTAGCTATGCCCTACTACACTACATATTTATATTCAGTGCAGTGGTTTATTCTGGTACTGGTGCTCCCTGTATTTAGCTCAATTCTTGTGTATTTTATTTTACTCCTTGTGTAAGTTACTATTTAATTTTGTATTATCTTTTAAACTCTGCATACTTGGGAAAGGTTTGTAAACAAGTATTTCACTGTAAAGGCTACACCAGTTGTATTCGGCAGATGTGATAAATACAATGTGATTCGATTTGGACAGGAGCTCTGATTGTTCTGTTTAGATTTGAGCCGTGCGGACTGTGCTGTGGCTCCCTCTAGGGTTCATAGGCCTCCCTGCCTCTGTGTCTGTATCGGAGAGCACCCGTCCCAGGAGTGTGGTGGTGGAGTTTCAGGTGCAGAGCTCCAGTCTTCTCCCCACAGTCAACATCCTCTCTGTCAACCCAGAGTTAGCAGTGTTTGAGATGCCCATCGTCAACCCTACTAACGTTTCTGGTATCTTCAATGTCCAGGTCGGAACAGCCAATTTGGTCAAATATCTGTTCTCAGGCATCTTTATTCTCATCTGCTTTTTATACTGATGAAGACGTAATTAAAAAAAATAATTCTAACCTAACATCAGCTTCATGTCCACAGCCCGGCTCAACCATAACCCTAGCCTCAACTACAACTACAACCCTAAGCCTCGACCACAACAATAACCCTAGCCTTACTACAACTACAACTACAACCCCAATCCTCAACCACAACCATAACTCTAGGGTTATGTCCAGATCACAGTTCAACCCTAACCTCTGTTTTGCACGTGAACAAATTAGACATTTGTAAAGATAAATGTTTTGCATCTAATACTGTGTACATGTGTAGATAGTGTTGAGCGGTTCTCTGAACTATGAGAAGGCCAGCATGGTGAGTGTTCGTCTGGGCGTGGTGACCTCATCAGGCCGTGCAGAGCAGACCTTCCATATCAGAGTGGTGGATGAGAACAACACACCACAGTGTGAACCTCTGCTCCAGCTGCCTGGTAACACAACCTCACCTCAACCACTACACATACATTAAACACTGTTTACAAGGCTATTACATGTGTATTACCATGTTATTACTATGTTATAAGGTCAGTGTATTGTCGAGGGACGTTGTAATGAGTAGATGGTCTGATGAGTGTTTGTGTACGGGAGTTGAGGTTCATGTCCCAGAGAACCTTCCTGTTCCTGTGACTCTCTACACTGTCCTGGCCTCCAACGCAGACCGCAATGACACACTCTCTGTAATAAACACACTACCTCCTTTCTGATCTCAACTGTATTACTGTACCAAAACATTGCCTAATCCTATTCAGTATAGGTTTAGACCGAGTGTTGATAGCCATTCAGGTTTGTGGGTTTGTGTTGCAGTTCTCTATCAGTCAGGTCTTGCCCAACTCCTCCAAAGGACAGTTCCACATCAGTGGAGGCGGCAGCATCATCTCAAGCCAACCATTTGATTACCACACAGGACCAAGGGTGAGGGTGTGATATTATGTATGTATACCTTTATGTATAAACACATGTTTTAGAAGTTTGTTTTTATCAGAATGATTTCCTCCTCGTGTGATGCTGTTGAACAGGAGTTGATGCTGTCTGTGGTTGTGAGAGACAAACAAGGGGCTGACTGTACTGGGACAGTCAGGATCAAGTTGCTGAAAGGCTACAACCCTCCTCTGGATCTGCTGTGAGTTCAACAGAATGATGCCTTGCCTTCGTAATGTTTATCTATCACTCCCAGTCCAAAGAGGTCTGATGTATAGGGTTTATGACACAATATTGTGTTTATCAGATTTAAATGTTAAACGTGTGGTTAAACCAGCTCTCTTGTCGGTCTTGTTTCCCAGAATATGTCCATCTTTGAGAACCAAGGACCCGAGGATATTGTAGCTACTGTCAGAGCTAACCTCACCATCCCTGATGTACTCTACACTTTTGTGAAAGATTATCCCCATTTCAAGATTGGTAGAGGTTTGGATTTTCTAATTCTTATCTCACCAATTTTATGTGATGAAAATCAATGTTTTTATAATATCCTCTATGCATTGAGATGCATAAATGGCTGAATCATAATTTGAGATTTCAACATTTTCTTTGCGTAAATCCTCGACATCAGTGAAAAATGATCTGTTCCATATGTACATTTAATTCTGAGGAAACTACTACTAAATATCACTTACATTGGTACAGGACTCACTGGTGCAACAAATATAGCCTCAAAATATGTTAATGACTGAGAAACAACAATACCATGCACCCACTGGTGTTCAAAAGGTTTTTGGCGCTCAAAAAAATAGGTATGATATTGTATTCTGAATTACAGTAAATTACTGGCAGCAATTGGTTACTGTAGAATTTCAGGACATTGTTTGTAGATTTCCAAAAATACAGAATTTACTTTATTCTGTGGTGGTACAGCATTCTCACTCATGGGTGCAACAAATATATCCCCTTACAAGGCACCCCTTAATATATTAATGAGCCTGAGACTCATTGCCCGCTCGCATTTTCCCACAATGCACCATCATTAATACTGTAAACACATTTATGGTGTTTTACTGTGCATTTTACAGTATTTTACTGTTGAAATTATATAAAGGTTTTACAATGTGCTGTAAAACAAATGTATGGTATTTTACTGTGCATTCTACGGTAATCTACTGTATACAGTTTATACAGTGTCATTTGGTCGATTAATACATCTGCTAACAGTGAAGGATTTGCCCCCTAAGTGTTAAACTGTCTCTCTTCCTTTCTCTTATCCTATCAGAGGACGGTGTCATCAGAGCAGCCTATAACCTGGACCTGGAGGCGGAGCGAGTCCTGGCCCACAGTGTTCTATTGGTCAGAGCCTACAGCGTGGCAGTGGAACGCTCCGCTACCGCCACTGTTACGGTCAACGTTTTGGATGTCAATGAGTTCCCACCCTTCTGCTCCCCCTCAGTGTTTATGTAAGTAACAGGACTCTACTGGATCACTGGGCACCTGACTAAAATCAGCCCTATATGTATATCTTTGATAGATTACATAAAGGACATCATGTAGTCAATAGGTCATGTCTATGGTCTGGAGTTTTCCATGACCACGTTACGTGACCATGACTAGAACTGGGGTCCAGACCACAGTTTCCTAAAGCCTGATTCATGGGGGGGATTGGCGTCGAGAGGATATAGGGATGTACAGTGTTAGAGTAATGGTGGTCATTAGGACAAGACAAGCATCATTAAGATGCAGTCTCCTTCATTACAAATGAATGACCACCCAGTCTGTATGACCTACTTCACACACTATCATTATCACCATAGCCTATTTATGAATGATAATATGCATTATTGGACAGAGGTTGGAGATAATTGGGTCTGAAGTACTGCTTTTAATCAGTGCAGAGAAATCCCATTTGGGTCTGGGATAAGGCTCTTATGCAGTGTGTGACGTTAATTATTCTTATACATATTAGCTCAAATAATACAGATGTTTATAGAAAAGAAATGTAGTCTAATAATCCAATTGAATTTAAACAGTTCAATAATTTCACCTTTTCTGTAAATGGTTTTGAAAATGCAAATAGAACAGCAGTTTGCCAGATTGAACACAGACCGTGTGTCCTGTTGTGTTGTAGGCTGGAGGTGTCAGAGACCATTGAGGTGGGCAGCAGCCTGTGCTCACTGACCTGTGTTGACATTGACGGCAGTAACCAGAGTGCGTCTCTCACACTCGTCGATAACAGATTATCACTGCTCAAATTCCGCCTCAAAGACGGACAGCTCCAGGTAACCATGATAATGACTTAACAATGCATAATATTTGATGTACTATTACTATTCGAGTGGATGTCTTGATAAAGTCAGGGCTCAATTCAATCTGTCTGCCAGGTTAACAACACCCTGAACTACGACTCTGCTGAGATGGCAACCAATAACTTCCAGTATGAGGCCACCATCTTGGCTACGGACAAATGCACCCCTCCTCTCACATGTCAGTTCACTTTGTGTTGCTCCCTGTGTGTGTCATGTATACAGTACACCATCCGTATCCAGCCCAGGTGTGTGTTCTGGTCAGTGTGAACCCAGTCAATGAACATGATCCATTGTTTCAGACTTTGTTCTTCAGTGTCCCAGAGGGCACCAGGCCTGTTACGGCAGTGGGGACGGTGGTGGTCAGAGACACAGACTGGCCCTTTGACAACATCTGCTACTCAATAACTACAGGAGACTCCATGTTCACTATTGACCCTGAGGGAGGTGAGGCTACAGCTGAGCACACAGGGATCAGCTTAGGATTCTTAGTTAACATTTAACATCCATAAATATGTGGCATCTCTCTCTCCAGGGGAGCTGTATCTGGGCGGAGAGCTGGACTTTGAGGAGCAGCAGGTGTATGTAGTGGGGGTTCAGGCTGAGGATTATGAGCAGGATATGGCCCGTACCAACCGCAAGAGAAGAACAGTGGACATCACCGTACAAGTGGAGGTGAGGAATGGACAGAGAGCTAAAGCACCATTGTACATGTATCTAGTACAGGATAACAGAGTACATACTTTCGGATATTTATCCATATAATACCATAGATTAAAAATGGTTTTGGATATAAATTGTGAAAACTAATGATTACTGTGTATCCATTCCATCCTCTCTCTTCTCTGTCAGAATGTGAATGATAATGCCCCAGTGTGTGACCCAATCTCCTATGAGTCCACCATCTTCTCCACCTTGTCTAATGAACTCCCCATCCTCTCACTCAGCTGCGCTGATGCAGACAGCGACAGACTAACAGCTACCATCACTAACGGTACACAGTGTGTGTGTAACTGAGTATATGTTTCAGTTTACACCAAAATTCCCCACCACACTCTCAGGCTAAGTCAGCTAAGTCATGTTTGCATATCTGAGCACGTGTGATTTCATTCACGGCAGGTGCTGCAGTGGACCGGTTTCTGATGACCGGGTTGAGTCTCGTCTCCAAAAACGTGTTCTCCTACGTGGTGGATGGGGTTTATGACCGCACCATGTTTGAAGTCACCAACTCTGTGTCGGTTGGCAGGCATCACACTGAGGCTGTGGCCTACATCTACGTAGTTCCCTGGACCACCACTGTTCCTACTACTACTACTACTACCACTACAGTAAGATCAGCCTTGTAGAGACATGGTACACACCACTATAACACAGCTACTGCATATGAAGGAAAACTTTTTACAACTGGAGGCCCATAAGAGACTGTATCATATCTTTGCTGTCCCTCTTGGCTAAACCTCCACAGGTGGTCACAGTGATGTCAGACTACTGGGATCCAGAGCCTTAGTTTGTTTCTGTGGTGACGGTTACCGGCGTCCTGCTCCTGCTGGTCACAAGTCTGCTCATCTGGGCCATTCTGAGCCGGTGATCCCCCCCCCTCCATCCCGCACACACTGACCACCTAAAAATAAGTCTGATCAGATGATGTCGAGCAAGGTTGCATAACTCTGGTCCTCGACAATCTCTGCTTAGTTAATCCGCTCACTGTAGAGTTTACAAGATCTGCTCTCCCATGGACACAGCAGGGTTTTCAGCAGGGGTTAGGTTATTGTAACAGTCCAAAATAGGAATTTTATGTTTATGCCTGCAGCATCTATCTTTGGGGACCAAAAGATGAGCCTGAACCTCCATCAAATAAGACGTGAGTGCCATTACAGAACCAAGTTTTGAATTATAAGCCATTATTAATTGTTATAAACATTTTACCACTAAGTCACAACGTACTGTGTAATATGTTATCTGAGCAGGGAAGAGGTCGGCAAAATGACAAAATGGGGACAGTGAAAATGACCAGGCAAGTTTGGATCAATAGTTTCCAATTGCATCCTGCTGAGAATAAATATGTGAAACAGCATGGGTTTACCTTTGAAACTGTTTCTCCAAGGCCTCACTAGATGGCACCCTTCGTCTGTCTAAAGTCAGCATACAAGACAACCTGATGGTAGGTGTCCATTGCCTATGGAAAACTCTATGGGTTACAGTCAGCTTTGGGTCCAGGCTTAGAGATTTAACCGGTCATTTCTGTTCTCTCAGAGGTTTGATGGGAAGGCACACGGTCCAGGTAAGGGCTTACAAACCACCAAAATGTTCCAATATTCATATTAAGCTAAACAGCTTCTGCAATTTATCAAACCATTAATTCATCCAATGTTTTGAGGTTCAGGCCTAAAATGTGAGAAGTAATTGGAAAACATGTTTTTTTGTTAGTTTCAGGGTGCAGTTACCTGTTCAACTCTTCCACTGGTGAACGGCTTTGGATGTAGGGGACGTCCAGTCTTACCATCAACGACCTGCACGGATTTATGTGCTGTTTATACCATCTGGAGCTGATGTGGATTCATATGATGTGGATTCATAGTAGGTGCGCAATCAGGCATTTTAGCATAATTGTGATTTCAATTACAGGTTGATTTAAAGTTTGTAAGAGTGATATTTTATAAGGTGCTATTTAATACATAATCATGCTGACCTGCTGTGTTGGAGGCTACTCCTTAGTATTCCTGTGTGTGTACTCATGTAGTTCAGCATCAACAACAGTATACCTTATATAACAGAAGTATAACAGAAGTATGTGGACACCCCTTCAAATGAGTGGATTTGGCTATTTCAGCCACACCCGTTGCTGATTGGTGTATAAAATCTAGCAAACAGCCATGCAATGTCCATGGACAAAGATTGGCAGTAGCATGGCCTTACTGAAGAGCTAAGTGACTTTTAATGTGGCACTGTCATAGGATGCCACCTTTCCAACAAGTCAGTTCATCACATTTTTCCCCTGCTAGAGCTGCTGTAAGTGCTGTTATTGTAAAGTGGATATGTCTAGGAGCAACAACGGCTCAGCCGCAAAGTGGTAGACCACACAAGCTCACAGAACAGGACCGCTGAATGCTGAAGCACGTATAAATAGTCAATCCTCGGTTGCAACATTCATTACTGTGTTCCAAACGGCCTCTGAAAGCAACATCAGCACAATAACTGTTTGTCGGGAGCTTCATGAAATGAGTTTCCATGGCCGAGCAGTCACAAAAAAGTCTAAAATTACCATGCATAATGCCAAGCATCGGCTGGAATGGTGTAAAGCTCACCACATTTAGACTCTGGAGCAGTGGAAACACGTTCTCTGGAGTGATGACTCACTCTTCACCATCTTGCAGTCCAACGGACAAATCTGGGTATGGCAGAGGCCAGGAGAACTCTACCTGCTCCTATGCATAGTGCCAACTGTAAATATTGGTGGAAGAGAAATAATGATCTGGGGCTGCCCATTAGTTAAAGTGAAGAGAAATCTTTGCTACAGCATACAATGACATTCTAGAAGATTCTGTGCTTCCAAATTTGTGGCAATAGTTTGTTTCAGCATGACAATGCCCCAATGCACAAAGCAAGGTCCATACAGATATAATTTGTTGAGATCAGTGTGGAAGAACTTGACTGGCCAGCACAGAGCCCTAACCTCAACCCCATCGAACACCTTTGGGATGAATTGGAACGCCGACTGTGAGTCAGGCCTAATCGCCCAACATCAGTGCCGAACCTCACTAATGGCTCGTGGCTGAATGGAAGCAAGTCCCCACAGCAATGTTCCAACATGTAGTGGAAAGCCTTCCCAGAAGAGTGGAGGCTGTTATAGCACCAAAGGGGGACCAACTCCATGTTAATGTCCATGATTTATAAATGAGATTTTCTTTTGGTCATGTAGTATACGTTGTTTTGTCTGACTTGTGGAATAACAGTTTGTTTTGGTTTTATTACACCAACAGCTCTAACCTGATTTGAATGAAATGATCTGTTGTGTTCTATGAAAAACCTGTCCATTAGTATGTGAAAATTACCTAAATAATGTGTAGGAAAACACAAGAGCAAGTAAATCAGGTGATCTTTATTTGTATTTAAATTAAATCATCATAAGACTTTCAAAGCATTTTAATATTGACCAAAAAACTAACCTTTTCCCAATTAGATTTTGTCTTTCCTCAATCACTATTTATCATTAAGATGGTGTGAGAAAAATGGAAGAAAAATGTAGGCATACAGTCGGTCAAACAGTACTGATAAAAGCATATCTATGAATCGGCTGTAAACTTAAGTGAAGGCACAAACATACTGCAAAAGACATGGAATTGGTATTATAAAAAATAATGTTAGGTACATACATACTTTAAATCAGTTAGAATTTTTTGCCATTCCTTCCCCTGGTTGTGAAGGTTTTTTTGTTTTACTTTTTAATATTTTTATTTAGATTTTGTAAAAGGAATGTTAAGATATTCTGTGCAGATTACAGAGCTAATATATTTGCCATCTCGAGTCATGCAGGAAAAATATGCGGTTTGGCTATGAATGAGGAACGTATGTAAACATGATAAAAAAGCACTTCCTTTTTCCATTCATAATCTCTATCCATGCATGTTCTTCTTTTACAAAATAAGCTTTATGCGATTAAAAGTTTAATAGAATTTGCACTGCACATCAGATTTCCTAAAGTAAAATGAACACATTTATATAAAAACCTTTTCCAATGCCTCTAATAATTGAAAATAAACTAAGAAAAAAACCGAATAACAAATGTTTGATTTGTGGTCTTAGCCCAAAGAGTTAACAATACGAGAAACTGGATCAGCAATCGTTGAAATTCTGCAATGCTCTCCGAGTTCTCAGTCTCTTAGGTGCCTTTAACAAAAGCAGAGCAAAGCAGAAATCGTGGTTGGCCAGTGCATTCCTTCACAACGTTTTTCTTCCAAACTTCCTTATAGTCAGAGCTGTTCAAATAATCGGAGGGAACACAGAGAGAGGGAGAGGTTAATGCATCCAAAGTTAACCTTGAAGTTTTAATTCAAAACACATTAACTAGCTGGTTTCTGTGCATTTATGAACAGATCCCAGTGTGTGCTTTATTGTACATATGTAGAAGCTGACCTTGACTATTTCTCAGGCTCTAGAAGAGACCACAGTCCTTCAGGTTGTTCTTGATGATGACGTCGGTGACGGCGTCGAAGACAAACTGAACGTTCTTGGTGTCGGTGGCTTGGGTGAAGTGGCTGTAGATCTCCTTGGTGTCCTTCTTCTTGTTCAGATCCTCAAACTTGGTCTGGATGTAGGCCTGCGCCTCCTCAAATTTGTTGGGACCTGGGCATAGGAGAGGAGGTTAAGAGGATTGTTGTAGATTTTGAATGGTTGTGCTACTGAGTCCGTATGCGTCAGGAGAAAACTAGTATCAGGTGGAGAAGTTGATCTATTCTACTGATGGGATTCATGGGGTTGTTGCCACGACTCATTTTACTGGTAAAAACGACACCTCCTAGCCTGACATGAGAATTTCGGCGTAAAGCACTGCCAACTACAAGAGAACATGGAGCATTCAGGGGATTCCAAGTTGTGTTGGTCTTACCAGAGTACTCTGGGAAGCAAATGGTCAGGGGGCTGTGTGTGATCTTCTCCTCAAACAGATCCTTCTTGTTGAGGAACAGGATGATGGAGGTCTCTGTGAACCACTTGTTGTTGCAGATGGAGTCAAACAGCTTCATGCTTTCATGCATACGGTTCTAAAGGGAGAGGATGAAAACAAAACATGATTTAATTCCAGTTGATCAAGACAACTCAAAATGAATGTGAGGTAATTTCCTTTAGAAATAAAACTGCATTAAAAAGGGATAAGAGAGATCCAGTCAGTGGTACTTAAAACAATCTCCTGCCTCACCATCTCCTCATCCTCAGCCAGCACCAGATCGTAGGCACTCATGGCCACACAGAAGATGATGGCTGTAACTCCCTCAAAGCAGTGGATCCACTTCTTCCTCTCGGAACGCTGACCGCCCACGTCAAACATTCTGTAGGGACACAAGCAGCCAGTGAGGGTCACCCTTTTACTGCTTTACTAGTGGTACTGTACTGTATGCCCAGCCCCAGAACAACCTATAGTCTAACCCTATATCTCATTTGATGAGTGCAGATTGTGAAGAAGTGGACAGGTGTAAACAATACGGTGCTGGCTCCACAGATTCATGGGCTTATGGGATTTCCCCAATGTTTTTTTTTTTTTTTTACACCTATCCACTCTCTTGGGTCTGGAAACAGAGGGGAGGTTTTCTGCAGGGCCATTCATGTCCTCTGCATTGGGATCCATAATTACACTAATGAGAGGGAAGCACCATGATGATGTGACATTCCTGGAGGAACCCCCACATTCCATTATACCAGGATTGGCCCAGAGAAGGGAAGCCTGAGGATCTCTCTGTACTCATAGCATATTCGCTGCACAGAGCATGCCATTTTCCCTGGCATTTTGTCGCCATTTTTGTACAGTGCAGTTGCCGTGGTTACAGGACAGATGGGGCTGAGGCGCTGAGGGAGCGGATCTGGGTTTGTTTGTTGCCACGATGTATCTCCGCATCTCCTCTTCATGAGGACATAGCAAACCGACCGGGCACGTGGGCAAAATGAGAAGATGCCCGCTGTGGAAGTGCCAGTCTCGGCTGTGGTGCCCGTTTAATCATCACCACAAGGGAGGTTACGTTTGAAAATAGACAATAGGAGGAAATGCAGAGACAATGGCATGGAGGTCTTGTTTGGCAGATACCAGACAGACTGTCAGATTATTTTTTGTACCGTCAGCCCTGCTAGAAATTCTGCTGATATTTGCGTGAATTTCATATGTAATGGAGTGCTGCTATGCTATGTGTTAGTAGGTTGTGTAAGCCTGCAAACACATCGGGCTGTAATATTCAGGGCTGTAATGAGTAATGCTCACCTCAACAGGGCTCTCATCAGCTCTAATATCACTCACTGTAGCCTGATTCAACCAGCCCAGCTAAACACTAGCTAACACTGCTGCAGGGCATGTTATTTGTGTGGGGTTGTTGGTGGTGTACAAATAGATGTCTATGTATGTAGAGTATTCCCACATTCAAATGAACACGGATTTTGGAAGCCACTGCCATTAGATACATAAACCAGCCTGCAAACAGCCATGCAACCGTCCATCAGTTTTTCACACAACTTCCCCGCCATACACACAAACTGACACACACAGAGAACCAGACCAGATCAGTCAGCTGGAAATTGCCTTTTCAAAGTAACAACCAGACAAGATGGTGCCTTGGCATGAAGAACAAAGACAGAGGAAAGAAACAGAGGTTCCTTTGCATTTGGGCAGAGGTGCGGGCAGTGGGTTCAAAATGAACCAGATCCTGAAACTAACTTATGAGACAGGATCAGGGTACCCATCTCACATTCACTATCAACAGACAGAAACTAAATAACTGCTTTCTGCTAGAACAATACATATCAGAATATGAACGAGGAACCTTTGATTCACAATAGGGAACTGGTGCACTGACACACAAGCGCACACACACCAGGGAAGTCAGTGGTCCACTCACTTAAAGTGTAGGTCTTTGAAGGTGAAGTGTGTCTCCACAATGCCAGTGGTCTTCACTCTGGTCCGCAGCACATCCTGCTGTGTGGGGATGTAGTCTGCTTTGGCTATCCTCTCCAGGTCATTCAGGTAGCTGACAGGGACAACACACATGGGTCAGAATACAGACAGCTGTCAGATTAAAAACTAGGAGGACTTTCACCAAGTCTAGGGTCAGAGGATTTCAGGCATCTAACTCTCCACCACTGGTTATGACCACATTATTAAATGGTATTGGTGCAATCTGTTTATTTACCCCCATCAATATAAACTCATCACTTAACAAATACACACAAAGTAGATAAAAGACCTATCATCACAAGTCTGAAGTGCCCTCTCAATGTTCGATACAATCCGCATCAGCACTCAAATCTGCCAGGAGACTCCGACAGACTGACTCTTAACCCATTTACACACACATACAGATGACAGTGGTATTAGATCATTGGGAAACCATCTGATCTGCCTGTTGAGAGGGAAAACTATTGTGTCAGAGCACTGTCCAGCCTGGTCTCAGACGATTTTGGTATTTTATTAGGATCCCCATTAGCTGTTGCAAAAGCAGCAGCTACTTTGCTGGGGTCCACACAACACATGAAACATAATACAGAACATCAAGACAAGAACAGCTACGTAAATAGGACAAAACTACATACATTAAAAAAAGAAAAAAAAAAAGAGGCACATGTAGTCTACACATCAATGCATACACACAAACTCTCTCGGTCAAATAAGGGAGAGGCGTTGCGCCACGAGTGTTTCTTATCTGTTTTTTGAAACCAGGTTTGCTTTTTATTTGAGCAATATGAGAAGGAAGTTCCATGCAACCATACTCTTTCTTGAATTTGTTCTGGAATTGGGGACTGAATAGACCCCCAGTGGCATGTCTGGTGGGATAAGTGTATGTCAGAGCTGTGTGTAAGTTGACTACTGTATGCTAACAATTTAGGATTTAAAACATTTTCAGAAACAAGAAGTCATGCAGTCAGTCTCTCCTCAACTCTTAGCCAAGAGAGACTGGCATGCATAGTATTTATAGCCTCCTGATTACAATTAAGAGCAAAACTTGCCACTTTGTTCTGGGCCAGCTGCAGTTTAACTAGGTATTTCCTTGCACTGGACCACACGTCTGGACAATAATCAACATTAGACAAAACTAGAGCCAGCAGAACTTTTTGGAGTGTGGTGTCAAAAAAGCAGATAATCTTTTTATTACATCCAGACCTCTCCCCATCGTTATAACCATTGAATCTATATATGTTTTGACCATGACATTTTACAATCGAAGGTAACGCCAAGTAATTTAATCTCCTCAACTTGTTCAACAGCCACACCATTCATTACCAGATTCAGCTGATGTCTAGCGCTTAAGGAATGATTTGTACCAAATACAATGCGATTCATTTTAGAGATGTTCAGGACCAATTTATTACTGGTCACCCATTCCAAAACAGACTGCAACTCTTTGTTAAGGGTTATAGTGACTTTATTAGCAGTGGTTGCTGATGCGTATATGGTTGAATCATCAGCATACATTGACACACTTGCTTTGTTCAATGCCAGTGGCAGGTTAACAATTGAAAATAGTAGAGGGCCTAGAGAGCTGCCCTGCGGTACACCACACTTTACATGTTTGACATCAGAGAAGCTTCCATTAAAGAAAACCCTTTGAGTTCAACAGGACAATGACTCAACACCTCCAAGCTGTGTAAGGGCTATTTGACCAAGGAGGAGAGTGATGAAGTGCTGCATCAGATGACCTGGCCTCCACAAACACCCAACCTCAACCCAATTGAGATGGTTTGGGATGAGTTGGACCACAGAGTGAAGGAAAAGCAGCCAACAAGTGCTCAGCATATGTGGAAACTACTTCAAGACTGTTGGAAAAGCATTCCAGGTGAATCTGGTTGAGAATACCAAGAGTGTGCAAAGCTGTCAAAGTAGCCATAAGGTGAATTCACCAATTTGTAAGTCGCTCTGGATAAGAGCGTCTGCCAAATGACTTAAATGTAATGTAGCCACGCTTTGCCTTGAAGAATCTAAAATATGTTTTGATTTGTAAAACACTTTTTTTGGTTACTACATGATTCCATACGTGTCATTTCATAGTTTTGATGTCTTCACTATTATTCTACAATGTAGAAACTAGTACAAAAAACTAGTACAAATAAAACCCTTGAATGAGTAGGTGTGTCCAAACTTTTGACTGGTACTGTACGTATTGCACATTCGTAACATATCATACAAAATTGGATGATGGACATCCACAATTTAACACATACCATATACCAAATTATCATATAATACTAATTTGAGTGTCCTGGATTTCCATTTACTATGTTAAGTCTACCCAAGTCCAGGATGTAGCGTCAGATTCCTCATGTTGCATCAGCCGGACAGCCAGGAGTTAATTGAATGATTTCATTAATTAAGATCTTCATGGCAACGGAGCTTTGTTTATCTGTTCATTTACTTAGCAGTAGTGGCCCTGTGATGTAATTTTAATAGCACAGTTCTTGGCCATCTGAGGATGATTGACTCCTATATCTGAATGTTGGAGATAGACGCTGGGAGGCTGGGCCTAGCGGGCTTCATATTTAAGATCAAATAAACGGCTCACCCACCCAGTGGCCAGTATAGGTACACAATCACGCTCAAGAAAATGGTAATGTGGCCGTGGCTTGCTATATAAAGCAGGCAGACAGGGCCATTTGGTTATGGTTCGATTGAACATTAGAATGGGAAAAACAAGTGACTTAAGTGGTATGATTGCCGGTTCCAGTATCTCAGAAACGGGCATCCTGGGCTTTTCACGTGATGACAGTATAGGTTGTACTGAGAATGGGTGAAACAAAAAAAACATGCAGTCAGAGGCAGTCCTGTGGGTGAAAACAGCTCGTTGGCAAGTATCGCGCAAACTAACAGGCGGGCCACAAACAGGCAAATAACGGCGCAGTACAACAGTGGTGTGCAGAATGGAAACTCAGAATGCACAACTCGTTGGTCCTTGTCACGGATGGGCTATTGCAGCAGACGACCACACCGGGTTCCACTCCAGCCCGCTGAAAACAAGATGAGATCAATGGACAGGTGATCCAATGGGCACGCGATCACCAACACAGGACAATCGAGGAGTGGAAAAAACAGCCTGGTTCGAGTTGCGTCATGCTGATGGCAGAGTCAGGATTTGGCGTAAGCAGCATAAGTCCATGGCCTCATCATCCCGGGTGTCAATGGTACAGGCTGCTGGTGGTGGTGGTGTAATGGTGTGGGAAATGTTTTCCTGGCACACGTTATGTACCTTGATACCAACTGACTGAATTTAATAATAAGTGCCGTACGTTATGTACCTTGATACCAACTGACTGAATTTAATAATAAGTGTCGACTGAATTTAATCGTTACGTACCTTGATACCAACTGACTGAATTTAATAATAAGTGCGGTACGTTATGTACCTTGATACCAACTGACTGAATTTAATAATAAGTGCCGTACGTTACGTACCTTGATACCAACTGACTGAATTTAATAATAAGTGCGGTACGTTATGTACCTTGATACCAACTGACTGAATTTAATAATAAGTGCCGTACGTTACGTACCTTGATACCAACTGACTGAATTTAATAAGTGCCGTACGTTTCGTCGTGAAATGGCGCACTTTAACGTACAGCTCCAAAGGGGTCTGTTTCTTCAACTTGTCTCCAATAGTATTGGTTTATTACCATGTCAATCGGCCGGAAGCCTAGTTTTTAGAGCATTGGACTTATAACCGAAAGGTTGCCAGATCGAATCCCTGAGCTGACAAGGTAAAACTCTGTCGTTCTGCCCCTGAACAAGGCAGTTAACCCACTGTTCCTAGGCCTTCATTGTAAATAAGACTTTGTTCTTAACAGACTTGCCTAGTTAAATAAAAGGTACAAATAAATTCTGTATCGAAACTTAGTTCAATATCACCAGCTACCTAACATCCTATTAGCTAGCTATCGTGATGTATTTATCATTGTAAAAAAATAAATATGAAATGCATTTGTAGGTAACTAGCTAACACTGATGAAGGGTGAAAGGATAGCAGCGCCAACTGTCAAAGGGAGAGTAGGCTATTCTGGATAGTGTAGTTCCCGTCCCTAGAAGTAAGGAAAGAGATAATAGTAACATAATATTTAGTGCTGTCTAATTTAAGCAATGAAGTCTTTCTTGTGATGTTTTCTGTCCTCAGATACAGAGAGCTGCTAAGGTGGTTCTCAGTCCTGGTCCTGGGGACTCTAAGGGGTGCACATTTTTGTTTTCTCCTTAGCACAGCTGATTCAAATGACCAACTCCTCATCAAGCTTCAAGTGGTATTTATGTATTCATGTGTGATGCTATCCTACATGCACGTGTGTGCACATGCATCTATCTAATGTTACCATGATTTGTTATAAGAGATATCCTTTAGTAATCCACAATGACCCGATGAAGTAAAAGTCTAACAATGACATCTTCCATATTCCAACAGATACCTTACAACTGGAGACTCCTCTAAAACCATTGCTTACAGTTACAGTGCAGAGCACTGCACGGTTGGGTGACCAGGGCCATCTGGGACTGCATCATGGGGGAATTCAGGCGTGTGTGAAGGCTACTTGTGTCCCGCACAAAATGAGGATGGACACGAGGACCAGGAGGGGACCTGCAGCTCGCTGCCGCGTGCCAGAGGAGAGGTCTACTGCTCTGCAGGATGTTTCAAGGACGGGGCCAACAACGCAGCACAGGAGGCATTCCGTGTGCGGAAGATCTTCACCTCCTACTTCAAAGAGGGTGCTGTTCCCTGGCAACACCAAAGACGACACGATGCACAACCAAAGGCTCTTTTAAGAGCCAACCCATTGCAATAAGAGTATTCTTCAATTTACTTCACTATATCAACTGCAGTTATTCAATTCCCAGTTTATCTCCCTTGGATTTCTACTTCTCAGGTAAGGGCTCGTTTAGGTAAGGGTGATGATGTCTGTACAAACACAGTGTCACCCATATATCTTTTTTGGGGAACAATTAGCCACCCTATAACCCCCACTTATTTATCAAATTGGACTGATGAATTGTGTTGTGCAGTAAGCAGGCTCAGGTGTGTAACTGTGGTTCCTTCCACTTTCGAATAACAGGCAAGAGGACCAACCATGCAGAATAGTAAGACACGTCATTATTTGTATAACTACCCTATATTGTTTGTCCTTGTGTGTCTGTATGTTTTTCAGAATAAAGTACTTTGCAGCCACTTAGTGTGGACACCAGGTGAGGCCACACACACAGATTTGAAAACTCTGTTGAACTCTTTAACTACCTTATTTTCTCAATAACAGTCTCTCCCATCACTTCACCCCTCGTCTCCTTTACTTCATCCCTCGTCCCCCCTTCTCCCAAAATCCTTTCGGTTATATCAGCTGTCAGTGAACTCTTCCCGCATCTGAACTAGCTACATAATGGGCACAGCATGATTAGAGGTGAGAGGTCACTTGGTTGGATTAACAGGAAGTATTATTAAAGAGATGCTTTACATTGAAATACAGATTGAGATGTAGTAGTCCTAGAGTTAATGATCCAAGGTCAGTTTTGCATTTCACCTCCTGATGGTTATGATGACAACATTATAATAAAAACAAAACCATGCTCTCATTCCCTCTCTCTCATCTGCATGTATGTTTTGATGTGAAAAGAGGATGCCAACCCCCAGTCCCGTCATCGCCACCTCACCCGACCTTAAGATAACCGTCGGGCCGACTGGGGGCCCAAGGCTGGTTAGGAGACACCGCTAGAGACAATATGTAATTGTGATGACCTGAGTAGCAGTACTGTAATTAATTAAATCAAATGCAGACTTCCCTGCTACTCTGTTCTTACCACACACCTCCCCAAATTGAACCTGTATTTATAATGTAGGTACTATGTATTTACAACACTTGGATAACACTTGGATAATGAACTTTCAATAACGCGTTTCACATTCTCCACTTGATTTGGATCACATTCTCTACCGATGAAATTGAAAATGAAAGGTAAGCGGTGTTTCACCGCATGGTGCGGGCAGTAATGTACACAGGCCCTAAAAGTACAAGGTTGTCAAAAATATAATTAGTAAAGTGCATGTACCCCCAAAAACTACTTTAGTACATTAAACCATTTTTACTTAAGTACTTTACAGAACCGTTCGCATTCGCTGCCTGTAATCCTGCCTAAGCCAAGTCTGTGCATATATTTAAGTGTTCTCCACACACACTCATTTCTTCATCACAAACCACTGTCCCTGATTAGAGTTCTTCAAACAGCATGCCCCACAGAGAAAGGCCTCCTTAGTTGTCTGCGATTCACATACTGAAACATTACTTGATTTGAGATTTACTAGTATCCAGAGCTTAATTGAATGCTGTGGGCTTACAGTTACAATTTACAAACCCCCCATATCCACGCACTGGTTAAACGTGTGGTTATCATCTATATACTTACATTAATTTGCTCTGGGATTTGACCTTTGGAGATCAGGTGAGTTACAGTAGTGGAGCTGTAGAGCTGATAAGGAATCTCCCAGTGCTCTGAGATATATGACAGTCTGGAGGCTGATATTGTTGGATCACACAATAAGCATCTCGAAGTACAGCAGTCACAGTGCTCTGGAGAGCCCTGATGAAATAACATAAATCCTCGTCACTGCCACCTCCTCCCCAAAATCTCTGGGGCCATCGCAACAAAACGCTTACCAGAAAGCCAGAGTTTTTAATAAGAGCAGGGCAAGAGAGAATTTAAAAAAATAGTATTCGACTTCGTAATACAAAAGTGGGTGAGATCAATATCGCTCCTGCTACTCGTTCAATATTTAGTTGGCTGCCAGGCAATCATTTTGTGAAACACCATCCTGTCATGCCTTTTAGAGCCCATTTCCTTGGCGCTACACAATCTCACCAATAGGCCTTGTGTCTAATGGACTGCCTTGAGAACAAATACAGCACTCTCTGCTGCAGGTGGGAATAGATGAACAAGTGGTATTCCAGGCACATGGACGGTGAGTGTAACAGGAATAGGGGATGTATTGTGTTCTCTACATTTCCATATAGAGAGAATGAAGGGTCCTGTGTGCCCTGGTGATAAGGGCTTCTCACCTATACCACACGGCAGCAGCACTGAGGAGAGAGCCTTTTTTCTTCATTAGACTATCACCATAGCACTACATTACACAGATGGAGCATGACCTTGACGCGGGGTCGTTCCACCTCAAAAAGCACAAGAAAGAGGATTGACACCCACCATCCCAGATGGTTCTGAAATCAATCCTGTAGTTAGTAACAGATATGATTAGCATTCCTGTAACATTATTTTGTGAGGGAAGGGTTTGGCCGGGGGGCTTTACTTGGCTCATTGCATTCTAGCGACTGCTTGTGGCGGGCTGGGCGCCTGCAGGCTGTCTTTGGCCATCAGTTGAACAGTGTTTCCTCCAACACATTGGTGCAGCTGGCGGTTGTTAAGAGTGGTTAGGCGGGTTATGTTTCGGGAAGATGCATGACCCGACCTACGCCTTTCCCGAGCCCGTTGAGGAATTGCAGTGGTGACAAGACCGTAATTGGGTCGCAAAATATTTTTTAAGGGAATAAATCACACACAAAGGTTCCATTTCCTGGACACAGATTACGACGAACTGATTTGCTTTCATGGAGGACTGGCTTGAATTGTGAGGATGACTACACAATTTATTTTCATCATAACCCCAACCTATTGGCTTTCTACCCAAAGTTGCAAAGAAAATGAGGGTGATCTATTCAATAAATACAAGAGACCAGCAAAAAGGATAAAAGAGTGTCGACGGCATCTAGCAGTCAGAACCTGGTATTTTCACACTACTTCATGGTTAATAATGCAAACTACTTCAATGACCTAATTTCTCTGAACAGGGGAAAAAAACATCTCAAGATTCACAGGGAATACATGACATAGTATGGAGAAGCAATACTCCAAGTCGCAGCTTCATACTACTTAGAGAACTGTTAGTGTATACTGGTTGTTGTGGTGGGTGACCTCATGGAGGTCTATTGGGTGGCTTTGATATTTTTGGGAGATTCCTCATGTCTTACTCAATGGTGTTATAGCAGTTGATGTTACTCTTCAATAACAGATTCCAAAGCAAATAAGGGGGAGAAAAATAGGTTTATTCAAAGAGGACAAATCATATACAGTGGGGCAAAAAAGTATTTAGTCAGCCACCAATTGTGCAAGTTCTCCCACTTAAAAAGATGAGGCCTGTAATTTTCATCATAGGTACACTTCAACTATGACAGACAAAATGAGAATTTTCTTTCCAGAAAATCACATTGTGGGATTTTTAATGACTTTATTTGCAAATTATGGTGGAAAATAAGTATTTGGTCACCTACAAACAAGCAATATTTCTGGCTCTCACAGACCTGTAACTTCTTCTTTAAGAGGCTCCTCTGTCCTCCACTCGTTACCTGTATTAATGGCACCTGTTTGAACTTGTTATCAGTATAAAAGATACCTGTCCACAACCTCAAACAGTCACACTCCAAACTCCACTATGGCCAAAACCAAAGACCTGTCAAAGGACACCAGAAACAAAATTGTAGACCTGCACCAGGCTGGGAAGACTGAATCTGCAATAGGTAAGCAGCTTGGTTTGAAGAAATCAACTGTGGGAGCAATTATTAGGAAATGGAAGACATACAAGACCACTGATAATCTCCCTCGATCTGGGGCT
The DNA here is from genome assembly GCF_036934945.1 of Oncorhynchus masou masou. NCBI lineage: Eukaryota > Metazoa > Chordata > Actinopteri > Salmoniformes > Salmonidae > Oncorhynchus > Oncorhynchus masou. Next base: position 57,926,412 of record NC_088216.1, on the reverse strand, counting down.
CCACGCAAGATCTCACCCCGTGGGGTCAAAATGATCACAAGAACAGTGAGCAAAAATCCCAGAACCACACGGGGGGACCTAGTGAATGACCTGCAGAGAGCTGGGACCAAAGTAACAATGCCTACCATCAGTAACACACTATGCCGCCAGGGACTAAAATCCTGCAGTGCCAGACGTGTCCCCCTGCTTAAGCCAGTACATGTCCAGGCCCATCTGACGTTTGCTAGAGAGCATTTGGATAATCCAGAAGAAGATTGGGAGAATGTCATATGGTCAGATGAAACCAAAATATAACTTTTTGGTAAAAACTCAACTCGTCGTGTTTGGAAGACAAAGAATGCTGCGTTGCATCCAAAGAACACCATACCTACTGTGAAGCAGGGGGCGAAAACATCATGCTTTGGGGCTGTTTTCCTGCAAAGGGACCAGGACGACTGATCCGTGTAAAGGAAAGAATGAGTGGGGCCATGTATCGTGAGATTGAGTGAAAACCTCCTTCCATCAACAAGGGCATTGAAGATGAAACGTGGCTGGGTCTTTCAGCATGACAATGATCCCAAACACACCGCCCGGGCAACGAAGGAATGGCTTCGTAAGAAGCATTTCAAGGTCCTGGAGAGCCTAGCCAGTCTCCAGATCTCAACCCCATAGAAAATCTTTGGAGGGAGTTGAAAGTCCGTGTTGCCCAGCAACAGCCCCAAATCATCACTGCTCTAGAGGAGATCTGTATGGAGGAATGGGCCAAAATACCAGCAACAGTGAGAAAACCTTGAAGACTTACAGAAAATGTTTGACCTCTTTTATATAGCCTTTGTTGGCAATGACAAAGTATTGAGATTAACTTTTGTTATTGACCAAATACTTATTTTCCACCATAATTTGCAAATGAATTCATAAAAAAATCCTACAATGTGATTTTCTGGATTTTTTCTCTCATTTTGTCTGTCATAGTTGAAGTGTACCTATGATGAAAATTACAGGCCTCTCGTCTTTTTAAGTGGGAGAACTTGCACAATTGGTGGATGACTAAATACTTTTTTGCCCCACTGTATGTTATACCGAGAGGTAAATGTTCATTCTCCCCTGTCCTCAGTGATTCTCTCCTCTGATTCTATCCACAGTGATTCTCTCCACAGAACAAAGGGACAGGATGTAGTTCTATAAACCAGCACTAGCCTGTGGTTGACCAATTAGAATTCCTTACAATAAAACTGGGCCAATGGCCAGAAAACAAGTACCCTACTTTAGGCACAATGTATAAACAATTTGAACCAATGAGAGCTTGCAATGTAGCTATGAGTCCCAGACTGAAATTCCTCCCATGTCTCTGACCCATAGATCATTAATCCCCTATTACAGAAAAAACACTATTTCCATTGATCATTAGTACCTCTTGACATTTAGTCCTCTTGACCTTCAGTACTCTATTGACCTCTACACCTCTGCGTTGTGCATTTATCTTCTAAATATTCTTACAATGGTATGAAGAAGTTTGGTCCAAAATGGATGTTGGGTACTAGATTTATCAGATTTTATCTGAATCCTATAAATTAAAGTGGCCAATTAGGGTGCAATCAATTAGCTTAATTTCCCTGAGAAAATAACATTCAAACAAAATAATGTTTCAGGAATGCCAATATTACCTGTTTGGAACTACAGAAACAATTTCAGAACAATCTGATATGACATGGAACGACTCCTCAGTTAAAGGACTTAAAGGCCTCAGAGTTAAGGAGTGGCTCTGTGGAGAGGCTCGAGTGAGGGCATATAGTTGCTGGTATTACAGGCCGGCTATGCTGTGCTGTGGTCACACAGAAGCATGACTAAACTCATACGGGAAGTGACATGAGACGTGTTGTTCTACATAGAGGATTAAGTACAAAGGGATTATCTATATAGGACTAACACTAGCATACTGTAGCTTTACACTGTGGCACCTGTTAACTGATAGCTGTGAGAACAAGAGCATAGAACCTTGAAAACAACTTTAAAGCATTGCCATGCAAACCTGGGCCCAGAGGTAAATCGCACTGCTGGTTTCAGGGACTGATTCAGGCCTGGAACACCAGGTGAGTGATCTCTCTGGCCAATCAATGACATCAATTAAGAGTCTGGTACCATAGAAGAGAAAAGCAGCAGTACTGTGGACATGGAGGCAGGATTTTAATAGCCCTCGTCTAAAGGCCTCAACCAGGCATAACATGGCCTGTAACTAGCCAGGCAAAAGGCCAGCAATCCCTGGAAACCCCAGAGACTTCCTCATTCAAAGCTACATTTTCCTGATGGCTGCCTCGTGACAAGCAGAGAGGAGGAAGGAGCGAGGGAAAGTGGGAGAGGGGTAGTGACTGCATACAGTATGTGAGTAGTCACTGTGAAACCACACTGTCTTCCACCCTGACTTCAGAGCTCTTGCTGCTATTCAGGGACGTTCCCACACATAGCGGGACAGGACATGCGGGACAGGACATGACGGGACAGGACATGACGGGACAGGACAGCTCTACTAGCATGGGTGGCTGACAACATATAAAACATATTGGAGTGCAGGGTACTGTGCAGGGGACAAGTGCTAAAACATTGATCACATTACAGTTAAGGTACATACTGTTCTCTGCAAACTGCTCTCTAAAACAAACATGTTGGTTCCTTCTTTACTTCCATCAAAGTGGATTGATCCAATCTATTATCTCAGGAACTGGTCCTCTCTTCAGAAATTGATTCGAGGGAAATTAGGCATGGGAAAATTCCTGGAAGTTCAGAGCTGTGCAAACCCCCATTTGAAAAGCAATTGGTTTCTCAACGAAGCGACAACACGTTGAGCGCGCTGCCTTGATCTCTTAATCCCCTTATATGATATCGATGGGAGACTGAGGGAGGGATGGAAGGGGGAGTTAGGGGTCCCTGTGCTGTGAAGCCATCAGTATCAGAACCTGCAGATTTACTGTGCTGCTTCTCCAAAACTCTTTGCCCTCAGATTCAGAAGGTAAATCCAGTAATATCACAGTTCGAGCTATTTAAACAAACCTCAAAAAGGTGTGCGATCAAGGATAGACAGAGACCCAGCAGTGACAGGGAGATGAGGCCAATGACAAAGTAGACTATGAGCCTGGCACAGGTACGTAGCCAAGTGAGCAGTGGTGGTGGTCGTTACTCACTAGGCAGCAGAGTCGTTGAGCTGGTACTCGCGGGCGCGGGTGAAGCAGCCCTGCACCCCTCCGTCGGCCCACAGCCGGTGCATGGCATTGGACAGGTCATCTGGCAGGATTCCCTGTTCCTCAGCAGCCCCCGACAGGGCAAACAGCTGGCGGGCATCATCCTGGAGGGGGGAGACAGACAGACAGACACGGGGTTAGAAACGAGTCAGACCAAGTGGAACAGACTCTCTGACATCTTATCAACATTAATAAACATGGCAGTGGTAACGCAGACAGTTAACAGAAGATTAACTTTAAGATGCTTTGGGAAACCCAGGTCTCACAAGGTCAATAAGACTGAAGGAGACAAATCAGACTAGATACTGAAAAACCATTAAACACAGTAATCATCCAATTTCACTGGAGCGACTGTCCTCACTGACTCATAGCTTACTGTACACACACACACACACACACACACACAAACCAGCCATAAAGAGTAGTCACCGAGGAGAGCACCCCTATAGAAGGGTCCATTAAAACAGGATGGACACAGGTAATAATACCTATATTAGACACAGCCAGGTCTCAGCCCTGACTTACACACACAATGGGGTGGAGGGCTCTCCCCTAGCATTGGCCTACGCTGTCGCACGCACAAACACACATAGAAACGTGCTCACACACACACACAGAGCATGAAAAGGGCTGATTACACAGCTCCCACATCAGTTTAGCGCACCGACCACACACCCCTCTTGACCCTCCCTCTGTGCCTCGATGCTTTCCAGGGAAAACTCCGGCCTCCTGAAGCTGTTTGACTGGGAAGAGGTGTGTGTGCCTGAGCTCCATACAACTGGTTAAACTGTCTGCCCAGTCTAGCCCTCTGCCAGCCACAGGACTGGTTAATAAGTGAAGGGAGAGATTAGAAGAGGAATCAAAACAACTCCTCACACCAGGTGATCTCTAGGCCTCTCTAAAGTGGGTCACAGGAAATGTGACCTTGAGTGAGTGTATTGTAATTTACGTATGTGTTAGAGGAGTTTTATAGGGACTGAAGGAGGATGTACAATAGCCCACTTCCTCCCTTCGAGGGCCCTTAAGTTGTGCACAGTGAGAGAGAAAAAAAAGAGTGCGTTTTTTCTGCTTATTCCCGCTGGATTACATGATTCCTCCAACCAGGGATTTCTGGAAAACCTGGGGAAAGTTACTGTAGTTTCAGAACACTAAGTGGGTCAAATCAAAACTAAGGCAGATACGTGTTGTTACGTTAAGTCAACGACTTTTAACAGGCAATCTAAAGAACATGTTGTAAACCAAACACATCAGGCCAGAGAGAGTAAGACACCATTACATTTGAAAAAGCACCCCCTCTTACAGATTCCCCTGAAGAGCTGCTTTGTCGAGGAAGTTAGCATGGCAGAGTTAGCCGCTGCAGCAGTGAATACAGCTGATAGAAAAGTAGTGGGGGACTAGCGAGAGAGCCCTGTCCCCTCCAGCACTACACACTCACAGAGAGCAGGAATAGATGAGCAAGCTGTAGTGTGTGTGTGTGTGTGCGCGTGCTTACAGATGGGTCTGAGACAGGAAATAAGCCTAGAGCCCATTCCTACTCCATTTCAGTGTGGCTGCTGCAGATCGGTAGTGAAGGAGATGTGTTACCCCATACAATGTAAAGCTCTTTATCAACCACTATCTTCAGAGAGAGAGCAACTATTCACGTAAATGAAATAAAAAAAATAAAAAGGTATGGCAACACTTACTATAATAAATCTAAATATATTCCTTCACAAAGCAATCTTAAGCAACGTCCCTCAGTCCAGATTTTGGAACAGTTCTAGCTCCGTGACTGAGCACTTCCTTTGCAAGAGTCATTGAATCTAGAGCCATACATCTAAATAAAATGACTCTGCTTGTAGAACAGCTTAATCCACAAAGCTCATTGTACAAGAATATTTACATCATCATTCTGAACTCATTATGTTGATCAGGTTCAGTAATATGGCAAGAGAGGTGTGTGTTATGTAAACGAGGGCCTGAGGGGACAGTCTTCTATCAGTGGATGTGACAGTGAACCTCATCAACATAATGAGTTCAGAATTCTGGTCTCTCTCTCTCTCTCGTCACCATTTACTGTCACTAATGACGTATTTACGACTCAACAAACACTGGCAACTCATTATATAAATCTACATAAACAAGATTACTTTAATGTACCACCTACCCCTCCCTCATTCACGTTGAGTAGAGACTTGTGGGGACTTGTAAAACATCTTTCTCTGTTGATCGCATCCCCTCAGGCTATGTGAAAAATCTGCCTATTTGACTTAAATCTGTGAAACAGGCTATTTGAGGCTTTCTAGGCAGCTGTGGTTATGGGGTTGGAGGAGAGAAATGTATTTAAGAAGGTAAATTAATTCAAGACACACTGCCAGACTTGCAGAGATTTGTAGCAGTAATATGTCTTGCAGAGCTCGCGACCTCTAATAAACCAACTCTGACACATAAGAGTGGGGGAACACCCTGCTCTCTCCATACCTCATCTCCACTCGCAAGTGGTACACAATAAGGCCTTTTTCTCAACACTGGACATTTTAGAGTGGACAAATAGCTCTGCTATTAATAGTTCTGATAGTTTGGTAATAAAAAGGACAGGCAAATCTTTCATAAGATTCCTATCTGCATAGAGAGGATCTGTAAATCATAATTGGGAGAAACATAGGAGGCATAAATAAATTGTCTCTCACTAAGAACACATGGATTCTTTTGTATTGCTATGTCATCTCTCTCAGTAGTGCCCACTGGCCAGACAGGCAGCTCAGAAGTGCTCTCTCTAATCTAATGACATGTACACGGGCAGCAGGACTGAGTAAACATGGAACATCACTTTACGGCACTCCTTCAAACAACATTCTGGGACGCTATACTACTCAAAACTCTCAACTGTCTAGGTAGGGGCTATTGGTACTTGAGCCAGATCATTTCCCCGGTCTCACTTCAGACAGACGAGAGCTGGACTAGGGACATGTGCATCAAAGCGGAACCGAGAGAGTGATAAACATCCATCTCCATGCCATCAGTTAAAAAGTCAACACTAGCAGGCCTCCGCCCAGTACCCTGTCCCTGAACTTTAGTCACTGTTACGAGCCGGTTACCCTGCACCTTAGAGACTGCTTTGCCTTATAAACACATTTAAAGTGACCAGTGTTCAATGACCTAATGTTTACATACTGTTTTACCCACTGTATATGTATATACTGTATTCTAGTCAAGGCTCATCCGATATAACCACTGCTGTACACACCTTTTCTATTCATATACTGTCCATACACACAATTATATATACACACATACATATATAGCCTCTTTCTATTTTTTAATTTGTAATTTTACTAGGCAAGTCAGTTAAGAACAAATTCTTATTTACAATGACGGCCTGGGAATAGTGGGTTAACTGCCTTGTTCAGGGGCAGAACGACAGATATTTTGTAACGGCGTTCTTCGTTTGTCGCAAGAGAGTCGGACCGAAATGCAGCGTGTTGGTTACTCATGTTTTTTTTTAATGAAACAAATGACGATACATGAAAAATACTGAGACAAATACAAAACAACAAAACGGAACGTGACACCTAAGTACAGCCTATCTGGTGAAACTACACAGAGACAGGAACAATCACCCACGAAATACACAATGAAACCCAGGCTACCTAAATACGGTTCCCCATCAAAGACAACAAGAATCACCTGACTCTGATTGAGAACCGCCTCAGGCAGCCAAACCTAAACTAAACACACCCCTAATCAACCACAATCCCAATGCCTACAAAAACCCCAATACGACAACACAATAACATAAACCCATGTCACACCCTGGCTTGACCAACTAATTAACTAAAACACAAAATACTAAGACCAAGTCGTGACATGTTTACCTCGTCAGCTCAGGGATTCGATCTGGCAACCTTTTGGTTACTTTCCCAATGATCTAACCACTAGGCTACCTTCTGCCCCAAAATGGATTAAAAACATTCCTCTCTCTCTCTCTCCTCCACCCACCCCCCCCCATCAATCTACACACAATACCCCATAATGGCAAGGCAAAAACAGGTCTTGGCTGTGTGCTTAGGGTTGGAAGCGAAACCGTCGCCCCAGTCTGAGGTCCTGAGTGCTCTGGAGCAGGTTTTCATCAAGGATCCTTCTGTACCTTGCTCTGTTCATATTTTCCTTGACGCTGACTAGTCTCCTAGTCCCTGCTGCTGAAAATCTGCATATATTGTTTGTCAACAGGACAATGATCCAACACACCTCCAGGCTGTGTTAGGGCTATTTGACCAAGAGGGTGAGTGATGGAGTGCTGCTTCAGATGACCCTGCCTCCACAAATCACCTGACCTCAACCCATTTGAGATGGTTTGAGAGGAGTTGGACCACAGAGTGAAGGAAAAGCATATGTGGGAACTCCTTCAAGACTGTTGGAAAAGCATTCCAGGTGAAGCTGATTGAGAAAACGCCAAGCGTGTGCAAAGCTGTCATCAAGGCAAAGGGTGGCTACTATTTGGTTACTACATGATTATATATGTAATTTCATAGTTTTGATGACTTCACTATTATTCTACAATGTTGAACATAGTAAAAATAAAGAAAACCCCTTGAACGAGTAGGTATTTTCAAACTTTTGACTGGTACTGTATTTATTTCTGGATTATGTGCAATTGTTTTGTTAAAAAAATGATTACTGCACTGCTGGAGCTAGAAACACAAGCATTTCGCTTCACCTGCGATATCTGCAAATACGTGTAGCAACCAACAAACTTTAATTAGATGAGAGGGACAGAGAGGAGAAGTTGGTGTTCTGAGAAGAGTGGGAGCAGTTCAAGGTCTGGCTGACCTTTGGAGCAGCAGTAGGGTGCATGAAGAGAGAACAGTGGCAGCTCTGGTGGATGGACTCAGACACTGTGTGTGTGTGTGTGTGTGTGTGTGTGTGTGTGTGTGTGTGTGTGTGTGTGTGTGTGTGTGTGTGTGTGTGTGTGTGTGTGTGTGTGTGTGTGTGTGTGTGTGTGTGTGTGTGTTACCGCTCTGGCTGCGTCTTCGTAGTCGATCTTGAGGTTGGCCATGGCCTTGATGATGGCCATGATGGACTGAATTGTGTTGCTGTAGACCACAGCTCTGTACTGCTTACACTCCTCTTCTGAGTAGCCATCCTCATGGATGATCCTGACAGGCACAGGAAAAAGAGAGCGAGTTGGGTCACTCAAACACATACACACTTGCACATGCAAGCGCAGCTCTTAAATATAAACAACCCAGGTGTCACTAAAAATCGATATCTTTCTTAATAACAATGTCAGTGTTAACATCTCCATGTTTGTCCATCAGAAGGCACAGTCAGCATATTAATAATTGGTTGCATTATACAGATTACGGTACTAAGCATTCTTAAGTCCAGACAGACATTACTGGTTTGAGGCTTTGGAGGCAGCTCAGGTCTCTGCTGAGAACCAGGCAGCTGGAGAACACTATAACTAAAACAAATATTGACTACAGTATGGAAGAAGAACGAAAAACATGTTGACAGTGAAAAAGTGGCCAGGCCAAGACAGGAGCCCCTAGGCTATGCATGAAACAAATATATTTTCTGTCTATTCACAACAATGCCCTCTGGGAGAGTGAGAGGCACTGCGAATTCCAGTGTGAATTCCAGGATGCTGATTGGCTGTGAGGCGTTCTCAATCGAACCTCATTATAATGCAAGGGAGCCAACTAGGAAGAAGGCCAAAACAGACTTAAAGAATGAGCACACAGAAGTGTTTCTTCTCAACTTCAATTGAAACAAATATAGTCAATCTTATCTTAGGTTGGATGTAGGCCAGGGAGATTTAGTTGTGTAAAATCATGTTCAATTTAACAAAAATGTAATTCCCAAAAACATCTCATTAGATGTCATGCAGACACAGACATTTTCCAAGAACTGGATGATATTGCAAATTAATAATTACAATAGTGAAGGAGAACCACGGAAGATTTATATCCTGAAATCGAAGTAAAATGTTTAAATTCCGAGTAAATCTTGAAGACTTTTCCTTGTAAGTGGAGCCCTGAAGTTATTTAAGCATAACACAACTACAATCATTTTCAAGTCAAAATAAGGTACTTTCTAAGGGGCAATGTAGAAAGAGATTTCATCAGGACTGTTTTCACAAAGTGTTTACACATCTATTACAACAGCAGTGACGTCTGTGTATGTGTTCATGAATGTCAGTGAGAAGAATTGAGGGGTAAAGTGTGTTCACTTGTGAGATTTTGGCACTAGACAGAGACAACAGTGACCCCAGAGCTGCTCCTGTAAAAACCTGCACGGGTCACAAGGACAGGTGAAGGGGGTATATTATAATACACCCAGTCAGTTTGGCATGATAACAAAAATCAAAGCCGTGATGTGCTACAGAACATACAGGTCCAGATATGCTACCAGGCTGTTAACCGGTCTCCTCTCCATATGTTCTAAATGATCCAGCCTGTCTAACAGGAGACATCCTGTAGAGCGTAGACTTAAGCTAACTGCATACTCTACTGTCTGCTTGGAATATCAGTTAGCAGGGAGTTAATGCCTTAATAATTGTGAGAAAAACTCAGTCCATAAGTATTTATCCGCTGATGTGTGGGGGAAGATACAGCTGCCTGCCTGCGTGTGTGCGTACAGGGCTGTCCATTCCCGGGGAGGCCTCTAACCCATACGAATGTAACAGCTGAGACACCTACAGACTGTAGGTATAGGAAGTAGTATGTTCCGTATAGATTATAGCATGAGGACATGGATTCTGGGAGAAAGATGCATAGAGAATTCCAGGAACCTAGCTTAAAAATGTACTGTCCCGGTCTGCTTGTGTTGATAATGACAGAGTCTGGTTACAATATTGGGTTAATTGCTCATGCTTGACGGGAACAGCAGCAAAACAACTAAAACAATGAGGAGTCAGGAAGCCAGGCAGGCAGCTCGACTTACTTCATCTGTTTCACAATAGTGCTCTTCCCCGACTCTCCAGCACCTGCACACAGAACAAACAAAGGCAGGGGTTAAAAATATGCTCCATTAGTGGATAAATGTAAACAGGCAGCCAAGTGAGGCCTGGACTCCTGAGTACCCCACCATCCCTCCTCATCAGGCCTCAACATTGCAATTGATCTCTCCCTCTTCCTTTCGCCAAGTGAATCTGCCTGCCAGGCGCTCCCTTTCAAGTTGCAGCTTAACAGGCATGTCAATCTACAGTAGTGTATACAGAGTATAAACAGTAGTGTCGCTTTGCCTTCAAGCAGAGATGGGGAAGAAAATCAATAGTTACATGTCCCAATATGATTTTTGGATGGCATTATATTTGACTCAAAGTTTTGATTTATAAAAAATAAAAGAAAGTCAAGTTTGGACAAACCTACTCATTCAAGTTTAAAAAAAACTATTTTCTACATTGTAGAATAATAGTGAAGCCATCAAAACTATGAAATGACATATGGAATCCTGTGGTAATCAAAAAAAGTAACCAAAAATTTGCCACCCTTTGCCTTGATGACAGCTTTGCACACTCTTGATATTCTCTCCACCAGCTTTATCACCAGGAATGCATGTGACAAGGTGTGCCTTGTTAAAAGTCCATGTGGAATCTCTTTCCTTCTTAATGTGTTTGAGCCAATCAGTTGTGCTACTCAGAAGATAGCCCTATTTGATAGAAGACCAAGTCCATATTACGGCAAGAACAGCTCAAATAAGCAAAGAGAAACAACAGTTCATCATTGCTTAAAGACATGAAGGTCAGTCAATATGGAACATTTAAAGAACTTTGACAGTTTCCTCAAGTGCAGTCGCAAAATCCATCAAGCGCTATGATGAAACTGGCTCCCATGAGGACCGCCACAGGAATGGAAGACCCAGAGTTACCTCTGCTGCAGAGAATAAGTTCATTCGAGTTACCAGCCTCAGAAATTGCAGCCCAAATAAATTCTTCAGAGTTCAAGTAACAGACACATCTCAACATCAACTTTTCAGAGGAGACTGTGTAATAAGGCCTTCATGGTCGAATTGTTGAAAAGAAACCACTACTAAAGGACACCAATAATAAGAAGAGACTTGCTTGGGCCAAAAAACACAAGCAATGGACATTAGACCGGTGGAGATCTTTTTGATCTGACAAGTCCAAATTTGCAATTTCTGGTTCCAACCGCCGTGTCTTTGTGAGACGCAGAGTAAGGTGAACGGATGATCTTCACATGTGTGGTTTCCACCGTGAAGCATGGAGGTGCTGGTGTGGGAGTGCTTTGCTGGTGACACTGATTTATTTAGAATTCAAAGCACACAGTGTTACACCATCCCATCTGGTTTGCACTTAGTGGGACTATCATTGTTTTTCAACAGGACAAGGACCCAACACACCTCCATGCTGTGTAAGGGCTATTTGACCAAGGAGAGTGATGGAGTGCTGCATCAGATGACCTGGCTTCAACCCAATTGAGATGGTTTGGGATGACTTGGACTGCAGAATGACAGACAAGCAGCCAACAAGTGCTCAGCATATGTGGGAACTCCTTCAAGACGGTTAGAAAAGCATTCCTCATGAAGCTGGTTGAGAGAACGCCAAGTGTGAAAAGCTGTCATCGCCAAGTGTGAAAAGCTACTTTGAAGAAACTAAAACATTTAGATTTGTTTAACACTTTTTGGTTACTACATGATTTCATACGTGTTATTTCATTACTTTCTTTACTGTATGTATGTGTGTGTGTGTGTGTGTGTGTGTGTGTGTGTGTGTGGTGTGTGTGGTGTGTGTGTACATGTATAGTATAAACGTAATATGTAAATTGTTGGTCCCATGTTTCATGAGCTGAAATAAAATATCCCAGTAATGTTCCATACGCACAAAGCTTATTTCAGATTTTGTGCACAATTTTTACATCCCTGTTGGTGAGCATATCTCCTATGCCAAGATAATCCATCCACCTGACAAGTGTGGAATATCAAGAAGCTAATTAAACAGCATGAACATTACACAGGTGCACCTTGTGCTGAGACCATTCAAGTGGAATGGGACAACATTCCACAGGCCACAGTCAACAGCCTGATCAACTCTATGCGAAGGAGATGTTGCCCTGCATGAAGCAAATGGTGGTCTCACCAGATACCGACTGGTTCTCTGATCCATGCCCCTACCGTATTTAACAAAAGTTCTGTGACCAACAGATGCATATCTGTATTCCCACTCGTGTGAAATCCATCGATTAAGGCCTTATTTATTTCAATTAACTGATGTCCTTAAATGAACTGTAACTCAGTCAAATCTAAGAAATTGTTGCATGTTATGTTTATATACTGAAAAATATATAATTTCTATTTTGTTAGGTAGCACTAGCTAGTGCTAGTCGTCTGTACCAAAACGCTGGTATTTTTCATCCTATTGCTTGTTCTTGATATTCTTTAAAAAAGTAGTGTGCCAAAATGTTTTCAGTACTTTTAAAATACATGATTGATCAAAACTAACTTTTTTCATGCTCTCTCGTCTCTCTGTAGCAGACATATAGTGATCATTATATTTGAACATCAAGCCGAAAACAAAATCACAGTTTCAAACCACAATACATATACAATCGTGAGAATCGCAAAACATATCGTATCGTCAGGCCCCCTGTCCACTCAGTGAGTGAGTCACTCATTCATAGGGTTTCACTGAGTTTCATAACTCCTGTGCCAACAGCATTTCCTGTGTCTAAACTTTAGAGGAACACGGTCATGTTGTAACCCTCCCTCCCCACAGCCGCTGAGGCAAGGCACTTTATCATCATTAGCCTTGAGTGAAAACGTCTGAGTGCTTTCACAAACAGGATATTCCTTTTCTTATCAGCTCTCATATTTATTTTTGCAGTCCGGGCGGTGGTGAGGTGAGCTCATCTGCCACGGATCTCTCTCTGTCTTGGAGCTCTGGCGTGAGCTACACTACACGTCCAAAATTATTTGGACACCTGCTCGAACGTCTCATTCCAAAATCCTGGGCATTAATATGGAGTTGGTCCCCTCTTTACTGCTATAAACAGCCTCCACTCTTCTGGGAAGACATCCCACTGGATGTTAGAACATTGAATGGAAGCAAGTCCCCGCAGCAACCACAAAAATCATTATTGAGGTTGGAAACTGATGTTGGGCAATTTGGCCTGGCTCGCAGTCGGCGTTCCAATTCATCCCAAAGGTATTCAAGGGGGTTGAGGTCAGGGCTCTGTGCAGGCTAGTCAGGTTTTTCCACACGGTTCTCAACAAACCATTTCTGTATGGATCTCGCTTTGTCCATGGTGTCATTGTCATGCTGAAACAGGAAAGGGCCTTCCCCAAACTGTTGCCACAGAGTTGAAATGTCATTGTATGCTGTAGCATTAACATATCCCTTCACTGGAACTAAGGGGCCCGAACCATGAAAAACAGTCCCAAAACCATTAATCCTCATCCACCAAATTTTACAGTTGGCACTATGCATTCGGGCAGGCATCCTCCAAACCCAGATTCTTCCGTCGGACTGCCAGATGGTGAATAGTGATTCATCACTCCAGAGAACATGTTTCCACCGCTCCAGAGTCCACATGAACACATTCTCACGTCGAAGTGGCACACGCATACTTGAGTTTATTTTGTATGTACACACAGTTTACACATGAGGCCCCAGGGGTAGAGGAAGAGGAGATGCATTTTACTGGCAGCTGTCAACCGACTGCCTTCATGCTATTTGACTTGTGACTGGAGAAGAGAAGAGAAGGGGAGGCCGTTCGCGAGTGGTAGTGTGGCCAGCCCTTGCCTACATCACACATCACGTAGCCTTAAGCAAAACTTAGATCAGGCCCCACAGGAAACGCATTAGGGTATTTTCCACTGTAATGTAGTTGGCTGTCTGGACAAGCTGGCAGGAAGAGAACAGTAGCACTGAGTTAACTGGTCACACAGCGCATGTAAATTATCCACAAACCACAACCATATTCTTCCACCTACAATATGAGCCACTGACATTCTACCTTCCAACACAACAGTGATGTGAATACAAAACACAGAGCAGCAAATTACAGACCGGTTTAAAATGGAGAGTTTCAGACTAACTGGCCAATCTAGGAGACATGCTCTACTCCATTTCTCATTCTTAGAGGCCACTCTCAGCATACCATAGTGAGCAAATCACCCTGCAATGAAGCATTCACTCATCTGCTCCAGTGTGTGGGCTGAATTGATGAGCTCAAATAAATAAAAAGGGAGGAGAAGAGGAGATGCATCTCAGGCTCCAAGTCTTGAGCGAGAGGGAACTCAGAAGGAAGTGACTCAGAGACACAGTGGAAAGCGTGTGAGTGTGAGTGTGTGTGTGTATGCACCCTTGAGCATCTGTGAGTGGGTGTGTGCGCATGCACTCTATATGGATTCATATTTGCTCAAGTGCATGGTGAGGTTGTAGCAACAACACATCATGAAGAAATTAAATGAGATGTGTGAGCCTATGTTCAGTTTGCCTGACGACTCAGACTGAATTCGTCCGCTGCTCTAGGTTCACTACATACTGTAGGACACTTCAGACTGAATTCTTCCGCTGCTCTAGGTTCACTACATACTGTAGGACACTTCAGACTGAATTCTTCCGCTGCTCTAGGTTCACTACATACTGTAGGACACTTCAGACTGAATTCTTCCGCTGCTCTAGGTTCACTACATACTGTAGGACACTTCAGACTGAATTCTTCCGCTGCTCACTCTAGGTTCACTACATACTGTAGGACACTTCAGACTGAATTCTTCTGCTGCTCTCGGTTCACTACATACTGTAGGACACTTCAGACTGAATTCTTCCGCTGCTCTAGGTTCACTACACACTGTAGGACACTTCAGACTGAATTCTTCCACTGCTCTAGGTTCACTACACACTGTAGGACACTTCAGACTGAATTCTTCCGCTGCTCTGGGTTCACTACATACTGTAGGACACTTCAGACTGAATTCTTCCGCTGCTCTGGGTTCACTACATACTGACACTACATACTGTAGGACACTTCAGACTGAATTCTTCCGCTGCTCTAGGTTCACTACATACTGTAGGACACTTCAGACTGAATTCTTCCGCTGCTCTAGGTTCACTACATACTGTAGGACACTTCAGACTGAATTCTTCCGCTGCTCTAGGTTCACTACATACTGTAGGACACTTCAGACTCAATTCTTCCGCTGCTCTGGGTTCACTACATACTGTAGGACACTTCAGACTGAATTCTTCCGCTGCTCTAGGTTCACTACATACTGTAGGACACTTCAGACTGAATTCTTCCGCTGCTCTAGGTTCACTACATACTGTAGGACACTTCAGACTGAATTCTTCCGCTGCTCTGGGTTCACTACATACTGTAGGACACTTCAGACTGAATTCTTCCGCTGCTCTGGGTTCACTACATACTGTAGGACACTTCAGACTGAATTCTTCCGCTGCTCTGGGTTCACTACATACTGTAGGACACTTCTGAATTCTTCCGGCTCTCACTACATACTGTAGGACACTTCAGACTGAATTCTTCCGCTGCTCTAGGTTCACTACATACTGTAGGACACTTCAGACTGAATTCTTCCACTGCTCTGGGTTCACTACATACTGTAGGACACTTCAGACTGAATTCTTCCGCTGCTCTAGGTTCACTACATACTGTAGGACACTTCAGACTGAATTCCTCCGCTGCTCTAGGTTCACTACATACTGTAGGACACTTCAGACTGAATTCTTCCGCTGCTCTAGGTTCACTACATACTGTAGGACACTTCAGACTGAATTCTTCCGCTGCTCTCGGTTCACTACACACTGTAGGACACTTCAGACGGCCATCGGTGAAGTCATGTGTGGTGACGTCTAACTGTTGTGTGTTGTACAAAAGTCAATCAGCGATTGGATGATCTCTAACCAATAAGAGTAGCAAAGCGCCCCTTTAGCCACTTTTCAAAAAGCTGCTTTACCCATGTATGTTCTGGCGCAAACCTTCTGTTTCTAGGACCAATCAGAACGGTTAGAATGTGTTTGCGTTCTAGAAATCGTCAGGGAGGTAATGAGATCAACAGATTTCAATGTTGGTTTTCCTATAGCAGGGTTCCAAAACATTTTTGTTATTTACATTATGCAAATATGTTCCAAAATATTCCCACGTATAATAGAGAGATATAATTGATAACATACAAAAATGTAAGCATGGTTTGAAATGACTTTCAGACAGATATTATATTTGTTTGGGCTTCCAGGTCAATTTCCTCCGACATCCTGACCATCCGCCCAAGAAACAAATCGGCCAGCGGGTGAAACCCTGTCCTACAGGATATTCGTCCTAACAGAGAGAAGAGACAGACAGAGGAGACAGTGTGCCACCAGAGCCCCTAGAGAGAGTGCTACAGATACAGGTATATGTGTCCAGTGACCACAGAGCCAAGCTGCGAATGCACTCCCGGAGAGTTCATAGAGCTGTTAGCACAGTGGTGTGACGTGACTGAACTCTCTCACCACAGATACACGTTTCCTCTGCTGGATCTCCCCCTATTTCTTTCTCTCATGCCATCATGTTGCTGATTGTAAATAGACATTTGGAGTTTGTCCAGTGAAGCTGAGAACATTATGAGATGTAATGACAGGAAGAGTACAACACAGATGTTTATGGCAACAAGAGAGAAGATATTAACTGTACACACACTTATCTCCTTTAGACGGATACCTCGTGTGTGTGTGTGTGTGTGTGTGTGTGTGTGTGTGTGTGTGTGTGTGTGTGTGTGTGTGTGTGTGTGTGTGTGTGTGTGTGTGTGTGTGTGTGTGTGTGTGTGTGTGTGTGTGTGTGTGTGTGTGTGTGTGTGTGTGTACTCTAAAAAGGTGTGCCTTCTATTATTTTTACCCCTGAGCTATGTTAAGGTGACTTTGAAAATCAATACAATGCATCCCCATAAAGAGCACAACTCTCCAACACTGTGCAGAAACAATCAAAGTTTATGCTGTCTTACTTGTTTAAATGGAGAAACAGCCAAATTGCCTATGGGGAATGACACCAGTTAACCACAATGTAAACTGACTCACTGGTGAAGCTTGAGGTACTTCACACACACAAACACACACACAGTTATCATACTGCACTGTTGCTGAGCCGTTCTTCTGCATTAATAAATGCACCCTCAGTCAGCGTGCACACACACATACAGTGTACAAACCAGCAATGCACTGGAGAGCTTTAATATTTAATGTACCTGCCAACCTGCAAAAGACCACTATGATGTTCACAGCACACATTTGCATGCCCTCTTGCAGTACAGTCATACACAAGCATGTGTGAAAGCACATGCACATAAACGCAAGCATACATGAGACTAGTGCAAATACACGTATACAGACACACACTTGACCAAAGCCATTCAGACTACAAGTGGAGCCACATATGTGTATGCAAGCTTGGTGCCATTTGCTTTCTTAACTACAACAGGTCTTTTTCAATTCTGTAAAGTCAGTGTGAAATGATCGTTGTCTAATAAACAATGGCAAGCCACCAGGGTCTGACAATCTGGTTGTCAGAGCCTGTGGCTTGTTATTGTTGATGGTGAAAAAAATGATTGTCTATAAACAATAACAAGCCACAGGGGTCTGACATCCAGATTGTCAGTGCCCGGTGGCTTGCCATTGTTGATAGACAATCATTTTTTCACCTCTTCCACACTGACTTTATGGAATTCAAACCTCTCCGTACCTTGGCAGCAGCTAATGGGGATCCCTAATAAATACAAAAAAAAACAACCAAAAACAACCAATTCAAACGCTGCCACAGGCTTTTATCAGCACGGACTCAGAGCTTCTCGCCCTCCCCTCCAGCTGAAGGAAGGCCACGGTCAGCCCCAATAGGGACTACTGTCTCGAACGAAACAAACAGCCTTAATCACATTCTAACTATAATCACTATTACTTACTCACTTTCACTCTACAAGGATAAAACAATCTGAGCCTAGGTCCTGACGGTCTCTTTCAACACATCAGCCTTTGAATAAAAGCAGTAAAATGATGGCTGGCCGGTTGTTGGGCAGATGAAAGCTGTGCAGAGGGAAGTTATTATGAGGAGACTGATTTAGTCTTCCTGCCTTATAGCGTGACTCAGATTGGAGGATGAGTGTATAAGTGGATAGGGGGCCATTGAGAGGATATGGGGCCATTGAGAGAATATGGGGCCATTGAGAGGATGAGTGGATATAGGGGCCATTGAGAGGATGAGTGGATATAGGGCCATTGAGAGGATGAGTGGATATAGGGCCATTGAGAGGATATAGGGCCATTGAGAGGATGAGTGGATATAGGGCCATTGAGAGGATGAGTGGATATAGGGCCATTGAGAGCGTCCCTCTACTAAAATAAAAGCACGATGACAGCGGCATGGGGAGACAGTGGTTGTTCTCTGTAGGTTTCTCTAACACAGATCCCTGTGGTTATTATTGCTCCACACACACTGTCCTACCCCTCATATCTGTGGCTAATTCTGCCTTACTACAGCATTTCCCTATGGACTAGCAGAGCCCTACAGTGACAGCCTGGACACACACACACCAGGGTTTCAGTTAGCTGGTAATCAACAGTTTTTGGCCGATAAAATAAACAAATTGTCCGGGGCTGCCCTGCTGCTGAGGAGAGAGAGAGAGAGAGAGAGAGAGAGAGAGAGAGAGAGAGAGAGAGAGAGAAAGTGAGAGTTGCCTTGGCCTAGGCTACTGTTGATTGCGAAGATGGAGACCTTTTTTATTTCAAGAAAAACAAAAAAGGTAAAAGCCTAGAAGGCAGGGCACCAGACTGCCACCATTTAGTCACCCTAGTGACCCTTTGACTTGGCTGTGAGAGTAAAAAAAAAATATATGGTTGCGTCGGTGCTGGCTACACATTCATTCACCTAGCTAAAAACGTCCTATTGGCCTCCCGATGCCATCCCAGTGCTAGAGGCGTCACTACAGATACAGGTTCGATCTGGGACTGTCGCAGCCGGCCGCGACCGGTAGACTATGAGGAGGCACACAATTGGCCCAGCATCATCCGGGTTAGGGGAGGGTTTGGCCGGCCGGGATGTCCTTTTCCCATCACACTTACACGACTCCTTGTGGTGGCCGGGCGCATGCAAGCGGACTTCAGTCGCCAGCTGTACAGTGTTTCCTCTCGACACATTGGTGCGGCTGGTTTCCGGGTTATGAGACGAGAGTAACTACCAATTGGATATCATGAAATTGAAAAAAAAAAAAAAAAAAAGAAATAGTTAAAAGTACCCCAAAAAAACATCCTATTTTATTAAAAGGCTAAAACCATGATGTGGTCAAACAAAGTACTTTATCCTCATGATTCCTGTAATGAAAGTGTCTGCCAGTCCCTGTTTCGCTAGGGGCTGCTGCTGTGTCGAGCGAGCCACTTGCTCTCCATTACCGGGGGGAAAAATGCGCCGGGACCATTTTAAAATCTAATTGCTGGGAAAACACAGTTATCCTGTTGTCACAGATAGAAAGCTGAGAACATCCTCGCTCTGTGGGTATACTATTTATTTATCAACGGCACCTGTGGTTTGATTTAAAGTGGGCAGTTGATAAACGCAGATGAAGAATATCAAGGATCTGGAAAGATTCTGTATAGAGGAATGGTCTAATATACCTCCCAATGTGTTCTTCAATCTCATAAAACATATTAGAAAAATGCTCAGTGTCGTTATCCTCGCAAGGGGAGGGGGCTGGACTATTGAAAACATAACCTCCATCTTTGAGGATTTGTTTTTATTACTTGTTAAACAAAATCAGAACAATTTAATTAGTATAAAATAATATACTTTTCCCTTTTTTGTGTGCATACAATATAGCTCAGTATTTATTTTATACAGTCTTTTAAATCAAGGGTGCCAATAATGTTGTACCTGACTGTATATTAAATGGGCAGACAGTGGGAGTACACTGCACTTGAGGATAAAAGTACTTTGTTTGACCAAATCACAGTTTTAGCCCTTTTTTTGGGTACTTTAAACCCCTTTTTTCTCCCCAATTTCATGATATCCAATTGGTAGTTAGTCTTGTCTCGTCGCTGCAACTCCTGTACAGACTCAGGAGAGGCGAAGGTCGAGAGCCATGCGTCCTCAGAAGCATGACCCCGCCAAGCCGCACTCCCTGACACACTGCTCGCTTAACCCGGAAGCCAGCCGCACCAATGTGACAGAGGAAACACTGTACAGCTATACCAGGAGATTTCAGGTATATGAGGAAAATACTGCCCACTGCCAAGCAACCACTCAATGGAGGAGATAGTTGTGGTCGCATCCATTGACTAAAGCTGAGTAGGAAGGGCATTTTCCAAAAGGTTTGAAAGAGGGGAAAAAAAGGGGCAATGGAAAGGGCCAGCTCAGCTGAATGAGATTAGAGAGGATTTGAATGTCCGTCACACTTACCTCACGTCCCCTTCATTGATTAAACAAAAAGGACTGAGAGGAGTATGTGTGTGTGTGTAAGGGGAGGTCATTTGTCTGATGTGGGCAGAAGGGGGGGGGGGGGTCTCCTTTACTCCAGTGGGCACCATGGCAGGCTCCGAAAAGTTGGTTGTGCTCCCTGCCTCTGCTCCAGTCCTCCCTTTCCTCCCCTGCCAAGACCCAGGAAATTGCCTCATTATCAAAATCAGGCCCAGTGTGGATTCACAGGGGAGGAGAGGGAGGACTGGAGCAGAGGCAGGGAGCGCAAACAACATATAGGAGAATGTGCCAGAGGTGGCTGTGCCAGGGTGCCCACTGGAGTAAATGAGACCCAGCTGCAGCAGTACAGAGCCAGGTCTATGAAGGGTAGAGCGAAAACAACACGGAGCACTGACATTATCACAGCAGCCAGGGAAAGTGGCAGCTCACTAATGCACAGTTCGAAGGAGTTGTGGAGCTGGGAGCTGTTCTAGAGAACATGGGTACAATACAGACGCAATAACACACCCCAACACACAGCAACAGACAAAGAAACAAAAACAGACAAGCTCACACGCACACTTAACTCATCTGTCCTGGTGGGCTAATCAATATTGTATCTTTTGCAAAAAACACGTGGGACTCCATGTCTCAGGAGAGGAGCCAGAGCTGGTCGTACAAAGGGGCTGTTTATATTGTGAGGTGCCTGATAGCACACAGTTCCCCACTGAGCACCCAGCCCACAGAGCTACAACACTAATAGCATAAGGGGAAACTATTGATCCCTGAGGTAGAGGAAGACATAAAAACAATCTCTATATTTGACCCGAGGGAGGGAGCAGGCTCTCATTAATTAAAATGCATACACTGGGTGGTTAGGGAGAAGCTGTGGCCCTTATTATAGGCCTACTTGGGACTTATTGATTAATGCTCTGTGCTTTATTAGGGCTCTGAGGAGCCTGCATAACAGTAATTGGCCGTGGACCGAGAAAACAGCAGAGCTGATGAGGGCTCAGGTCTTGGTAAATGAGGATTATATTATAAGAGCAACTGCAGCTAGAGTATAAGACAAGAAAAACATGGCCACTTGTGTTGCCATCCTGTGGATCACTACTGTTTACAGGTTGCCGGTATTGCCAAGTGACTGCCGGTATTGGTAACAGCCAGATGCTGTCATCCAGCGTTGGATTCATTTCAGAACGTCCATATCCACAAGGTTTCTAACAATAGGTAGATGCTAAGAGGTTTAATAATAGAAGGCATTGATCTATTCAACAGCACTTCAATTGAAAAATTGTATGGTTGAGAGGGATGAGGCAAAAGGTATGACAAATGAGTCTGGCAGCACAACAGATTGGCAAACGTACTGCAACCTGAGAAATCATGTGACTAATCTAAATAAAAAGAACAAACTGTACTATGAAACAAAAATAAATTACATTAAAAAATGATAGTTAAAGCTTTGGAGCACGTTAAATTAAATCTTGGGCACAAGGGCAAACTCAGCTCCATCATTCATTGAATCAGATGGCTCATTCGTCACAAAACCCAAAGATATTGCCAATTACTTGAATTGTTTTTTTTTAACTTGCAAGATTAGCAAAATTAGGCATGACATGCCAGCAACAAATGCTGAAGATATACATCCAAGTATAATTGACCAAATGATGAAAGACGAGCGCTGTACTATTGAATTCAGTAAAGTGAGTGTGGATGTGGTGAATGATGTACTGTTTAATCTTTTGTCATATATTTAATGTAAGTGCCTTAATGTGTTTGGACCCCAGAAAGAGCAGCTGGATGGGGATCCCTAATAAATACAAATTAATTCACAGGTTTGTTGAAACAAGGAATAATAGCAGTGTTGCAGTTTCAATGCCAGTCGTTCCAAGGAGAGACTGTCTGTCCTGCTTGTCTGTTCAGTCTGGTGAACTTATCAAGGGCTAACACAGACAAATGGTTGAGGGAAAGTATTACATCCACGCTGACCCTCAAGCTCTAAGCAGTGTTTTTCAAAGACTTTGTATACAGAACCTGCATGTACTACTACAGCTGTTAGTTTTATTATTTCACCTTTATTTAATCAGGTAGGCAAGTTCTCATTTACAACTGCGACCAGGCCAAGATAAAGCAAAGCGACAAACAACAGAGTTACACATGGAATAAACAAACAGACAATAACACAACAGAACAAATAGTATATGTACAGTGTGTGCAAATGAGGTAATATAAGGGAGGTAAGGCAATAAATAGGATATAGCGGCAAAATAATTTCAATTTAGCAATTAAAACACTGGAGTGATAGATGTGCAGAAAAATAATGTGCAAGTAGAGATATGAGGGTACAAAAAAAATAAAAAAATAGCAGTATGGGGATGAGATCGTTGGATGGGCTATTTACAGATGGGCTATGTACAGGTGCAGAGATCTGTGAGATGCTCTGACAGCTGGTGCTTAAAGTTAGTGAGGGAGATACAAGTCTCCAGCTTCTGTGATTTTTGCAATTCGTTCCAGTCATTGGCAGCAGAGAACTGGAGAGATTGCGGCAGCTTTCCAATCTTTGGGAATCTCAGAAGATACGAAAGCGAGGTTGAACAGGCTAGTAATAGGGGTTGCAACAATTTCACAGATCATTTTAAAAAGAGAGGGTCCCGATTGTCTAGCCCAGTTGATTAGTAAGGGTCCAGATTTTGCAGCTCTTTCAGAACATCAGCTATCTGGATTTGGGTGAAGGAGAAATGGGGAGGCTTGGGCAAGTTGCTGTGGGGGGTGCAGGGCTGTTGACCAGGGTAGGGGTAGCCAGGTGGAAAGCGTGGCCAGCCGTAGATCAATTATTGTGGATTTATCCGTGGTGACAGTGTTTCCTAGCCTCAGTGCAGTGGGCAGCTGGGAGGAGGTGTTCTTATTCTCCATGGACTTTACAGTGTTCCAGAACTTTTTGGAGTTCGTGCTGCAGGATGAACATTTCTTTTGGACAAATGCTTGCCTTTTCTTTCCTAACTGCCTGTGTATATTGGTTCCTAACTTCCCTGAAAAGTTGCATATTGCGGGGGCTATTCAAAGCTAATGCCGTACACCACAGGATGTTTTTGTACTGGTCAAGGGCAGTTAGATTATCACATCCAACAATATGTCTAGGAAAATATTTTTACTTCCAGAGGCAGCGAGACAGTGATTGAGTTGTTCAGATCTTTCAGCAAAGGGGGATGTTTTGGGGTCATAGAAAGTCTACCTAAAATAGACAGATTGCCCAGCTATGCCTTTGACATGGCAGAGAGTTGGAAAGATGGCTGTGATCTGAGTCAGCAGGAGAGGAGCTGATAAGTCATTAGTTGTCTGTACAGAAGTCTGTAGCAAACTGGGTTGAACCCTCGGTTGCCTCCTCACTTGGCACTGCTTGTGAATGAAACATTTTATACTAGGCTATGCCTGTGGGTGTATTAGCCTAGCATATCACTAGCACCCTGAATAATGCCTATATGCCTGTGGGTGTATTAGCCTAGCATATCACTAGCACCCTGAATAATGCCTATATGCCTGTGGGTGTATTAGCCTAGCATATCAATAGCACACTGAATAATGCCTATATGTCGGTTGGTGTATTAGCCTAGCATATCACTAGCACCCTGAATAATGCCTATATGCCTGTGGGTGTATTAGCCTAGCATATCACTAGCACCCTGAATAATGCCTATATGCCTGTGGGTGTATTAGCCTAGCATATCACTAGCACCCTGAATAATGCCTATATGCCTGTGGGTGTGTTAGCCTAGCATATCACTAGCACCCTGAATAATGCCTATATGTCGGTTGGTGTGTTAGCGTGTAGCTAGTTTTGTTGCATGATTAGAGGGTGGTGACAATCAGAGCTGAACACCTCCACATCTCCTTCACTACCCCTGTACTGTGACTGGCCGCATTCATTACCACTAATACAGCTCTCTGGCCTCTGTCTGTTGTTTAGTGTGAGACAGCACTATACTCTATATGAATAGGTTGTGTGGTGTTAAATGTGTTTTTTGCATATACCAGTCCTCCTGAGACACCATTGGAGAGTGGAGTCATGGCCAGGGATTAGCCCTTACTGACAGCGACCCTGGAGCAATTAGGGTCAAGTGCCTTGCTCAAGGGCAGATTGACAGATTTTTCACCTAGTCTGCTTTTCAGTTACTCGCTTTAACCGCTAGGCTACCTGCCAGATTAGCTGAAACAAGGAATAATGGCAGTGTTGTACAGTAGTTTCAAGGCCAGTCATTTCAAGGAAACACTGCCTGTCCTGCTTGTCTGTTCAGTCTAGTAAACTTATCAGGAGCTAACACAGAGAAATGGTTCTGAGGAAAATTATTGTATCGATGCTGACCTTCAAGGTCTATTTTTTTATACCTTTAACTAGGCAAGTCAGTGAAGAACAAATTCTTATTTACAATGACACCTACACCGTCCAAACCCAGACGACGCTGGGCCAAATTGTACGCCGCCCTATGGGACGACCAATCACGGCCGGTTGTGATACAGCCTGGATTCGAACCAGGGTGTCTGTAGTGATGCCTCCAACACAGATGCAGTGCCTTAGATCGCTGCACCACTCGGCTCTAAGCAGTGTTTTTCAAAGACTTTGTATACAGCATTTGCATGTACTACTACAGCTGTTTATCACATCCAACAATGTGTCTACCTGCCACCCTGTATATATGGTACCCGGAGGTTTGTGGTTGGTGCGGCCAGGCGTTCAGAGTAAAGTGGTGTGCTTCCTCTTTGCCATAGCATCTCTTCCCCCTTTGTCCGACTATGCCAAGAGGATTTATAGTTGTGCTTTACATCATCATCATCAACTGCTTTCTCTCATCTGTCCCCAACAGGGGGATGGATGCAGTTCCACTTGCCATTGTGTCGCCATCCTATATCCTCCAACATTCAAATGATGCCATGGTTGAGTATCTGTGCTTTCCATGGCAGGATGTTGGTGTTGGCTCTGTGGGTCTCTCTCTCCTGGTAGAACTGAGAGGGGGACAAAGGCAGCAGTGATGGGGCTCGTGCTGGCACAGAGCACAGGGACACTACTGTTGATTGTCATTTAGGCCACTGCCACCTCACATCCCCTCAGTCACATCCCCTGACTGTCTTCATCTGTGATTATCAAAGCAACCTCGCCAAGTCACCCTGCATCACTTAGTGGCCGACACAGAGGTGGACAGAACATATAGAAAATGACAAGGTCCAAGTACCGTAGAAGATAGTAATTTACCAGTGTTGAACATGGAGCTCAGTGAGATGACTTTGGGCAAGATTCCCAGACACAGATTAAGCCTAGCCTACTAAAAATCTAAATTTTTAGTCCTAGACTGGATTTAATCTATGTCTGGAAAAACCGCTCTTGAAGTTAGAAGCAGCAGTATAATCTAAATGTAACTGTATGAAGTACAAGAACTCCAGCAGCTGTTGATTGTGTCGGTCTTGGTACAGATCTCCATTGTGATGTTAAAAAATATATATTATAATCAGTGGGATCACATGTATAAACAAATAATAAATGAAAATACAAAACATGGATGAAATTGATTATTTACACATGCACTGTCCTACTGAGAGAAAAGGAGTACAATACTTGGAGAACAGATACATTTCTTAATGCTGATTTTAAATCAGGCTTTTCTGTGATCAGGAAAACAAGTTTTCAAAATGATCCAATATACTAAATACAAGCTGGTTGTTTTGCTGCAGTCATACTGTTAGGTATAGGACATGTATTCTGTATTTGTTATCGCTACGGATGAACAATAAACAGTACCAGTCAAAAGTTGACCCCTTTTTACTATTTTATACATTGAAGACATCATAATTATGAAATAACATGGGAATCATGTAGTAACCCCAAAAAATGTTCAACAAATCAAAATATATTTTATATTTGAGATTCTTCAAAGAAGCCACCCTTTGCCTTGACAGCTTTGCACACTCTTGTCATTCTCTCAAACAGCTTCATGAGGAATGCCTTTCCAACAGTCTCGTCAGAGGAGTTCCCACATATGCTGAGCACTTGTTGGCTGTTTTCCCTTCACTCCAACTGATCCAAAACCATCTCAATTGGGTTGAGGTTGTGTGATTGTGGAGGCCAGGTCATCTGATGCAGTACTCCATCACCCTCCCTCTTGGTCAAATAGCCCTTACGAAGCCTGGAGGTGTGATGGGTCATTGTCTTGTTGAAAAACAAATGATCGTCCCACTAAACGCTAACCAGATGGGATGGCGTATTGCTGCAGAATGCCATGGTAGCCATGCTGGTTAAGTGTGCCTTGAATTCTAAATAAAATCATTGACAGTGTCACCAGCAAAGCACCCCCACACCATCACACTTCCTCCTCCATGCTTCACAGTGGGAACCACACATGCGTTCACCAACTCAGCATTTCACAAAGACACAGCAATCTCACATTTGGACTCAGACCAAAAGGACAGATTTCCACCGGTCTAACGTCCATTGCTCGTGTTTCTTGGCCTAAGCAAGTCTCTTCTTCTTATTGGTGTCCTTTAGTAGTGGTTTCTTTGCAGCAATTTGACCATGAAGGCCTGATTCACGCAGTCTCCTCTGAACAGTTGATGTTGAGTTGTCTGTTACGTGAACGCTGTGAAGCATTTATTTGGGCTGCAATCAGAGGTGCAGTTAACTTTGATGAACTTATCCTCTGCAGCAGAGGAAACTCTGTCTTACTTTCCTGTGGCGGTCCACATTAGAGAGAGTTTCATCGTAGCGCTTGATGGTTTTTGCGACTGCACTTGAATGCTCAAAGTTGACATTTTCCAGATTGACTGACCCTCACGTCTTAAAGTAATGGACGTTTTTTTCTCTTTGCTTATTTGAGCTGTTCTTCGATTAATTAGGGCCGATTTCAAGTTCAGAACAATCTGTCTTTTACCGATTATGGCCGATTACATTGCAATCCACGAGGAAACTGCATGGCAGGCTGACCACCTGTTACGCGAGTGCAACGTCAAAAGGACCTTGTGGCTGCAAGGAGCCAAGGTAAGTTGCTAGCTAGCATTAAACTTATCTTATAAAAAAAACAATCAATCTTCACATAATCACTAGTTAACTACACATGGTTGATGATATCTATAGGTTAACTAGCTTGTCCTGCGTTGCATATAATCAATGCAGTGCCTGTTAATTTATCATCGAATCACAGCCTACTTCAATTTCTCCAAACGGCTGATGATTTAACAAAAGCACGTGCAAGAAAAAAGCACAATCGTTGCACAAATGTACCTAACCATAAACATCAATGGCTTTCTTAAAATCAATACACAAGTATATATTTTGAATCCTCCATATTTAGTTAAAAAGAAATTCATGTTAGCAGGCAATATTAACTAGGGAAATTTTGTCACTTCTCTTGCGTTCATTGCACACAGTCAGGGTATATGCAACAGTTTGGGCCGCCTGGCTCATTGCAAACTGAACTAATTTGCCAGAATTTTACATAATTATGACATAACATTGAAGGTTGTGCAATGTAATACCAATATTTAGACTTAGGGTTGCCACCCGTTCGATAAAATACGGAACGGGTCCGTATTTCACTGAAAGAATAAACATTAACTGGGATTATTGAAGAACTGGGAATATTGAACCACCAGCTTTCATATGGGTGACTATTGGCTAACGTCGATTCTGGAGCAAACACCAATTATCCCGGAGCTAGCCAGCTGAAGAGTTCCATCAGCCACTCCTGGGCTACAATCACCTATCCGGACCCGTTTTACTGCCGAAGCGGAGCCCCATCGGGCCTTCACGACTGGACTACAGACATTATCTGCCCGAGGGAGTTATCCAACTGGCCCCACAGTCGTGTCGTTACCTGAACGCCCATCTGCGGCCAGCTAATCGTTAGCTGTCTTATCGGCTGCTATCTGAATCTACCAACGGAAACGCGCGAGGTAGTTAAAAACAGATCTCCATCCTCTGCTAGCTTGCTACCTATGGCCCCGCTAGCTGTCTGAATCGCCGTGACCCCAACCAACCTCCCTACTCACTGGACCCTTATGATCACTCGGCTAAGCATGCCTCTCCTTAATGTCAATATGCCTTGTCCATTGCTGTTCTGGTTAGTGTTTATTGGCTTATTTCACTGTAGAGCCTATAGCCCTTCTCATTATACCTTATCCAACCCTTCAGTTCAACCACCCACACATGCGATGACATCACCTGGTTTCAATTATGTTTCTAGAGACAATATCCCTTTCATCATCATCACGCAATGCCTAGGTTTACCTCCACTGTATTCACATTCTACCAAACCTTTGTCTGTACATAATATCGTGAAGCTATTTTATCGCCCCCAGAAACCTCCTTTTACTCTCTGTTCCGGACATCCTAGACGACCAATTCTCATAGCTTTTAGCCGTACCCTTATTCTACTCCTCCTCTGGTGATGTAGAGGTGAATCCAGGCCCTGCAGTGCCTAGCTCCACTCCTATTCCCCAGGCGCTCTCTTTTGATGACTTCTATAACCGTAATAGCCTCGGTTTCATGCATGTTAACATCTTGCGTCGCAATCCCGGATCCGGGATTCTATTTATAGCCTCAAGCTCATTAGCATAACGCAACGTTAACTATTCATGAAAATCGCAAATGAAATGAAATAAATATATTTGCTCTCAAGCTTAGACTTTTGTAAACCTCTTGATACTCCCCACTCCGGATCCGGGATCGTAAATATAGCCTCAGGCTCATTAGCATAACGCAACATTAACGATTTCTGAAAATCGCAAATAAAATGAAAATAATGCACCTGCTCTCAAGCTTAGCCTTTTCTTAACAACACTGTCATCTCAGATTTTCAAAATATGCTTTTGAACCATAGCAAATCACTAATTTGTGTAAGAGTATGCTAAGCTAGCTTAGCATTTTGAGTAGCATTTAGCACGCAACATTTTCACAAAAACCAGATAACCAAATAAATAAAATAATTTACCTTTGAAGAGCTTCGGATGTTTTCAATGAGGAGACTCTCAGTTACATAGCAAATGTTCAGTTTTTCCTGAAAGAATCTTTGTGTAGGAGAAATCGCTCCGTTTTGTACATCACATTTGGCTACCGAAACGAAACGAAAATTCAGTCACCAAAACGTCAAACTTTTTCCGAATTAACTCCATAATATCGACTGAAACATGGCAAACGTTGTTTAGAATCAATCCTCAAGGTGTTTTTTCACATATCTCTTCATTAATATGCAGTTTGTGGAAGCCTGCTTTCCCCTCAGAATCGCATGGAAAAATACCAGCAGCTGAAAAAGACGCACCAATTTTGACGGAGGACACCAGGCGGACACCTGGAAAATGTAGTGGTCAATCTTCCAATGATATGCCTACAAATACGTCACAATGCTGCAGACACCTTGGGGAAACGACAGAAAGGGCAGGCTCATTCCTCTCGCATTCACAGCCATATAAGGAGACAATGGAAAACGGAGCCTCAAAAATCCTGCTGGTTTCCTGGTTGCCGTTTCATCTTGGTTTTGCCTGTAGCTCCCGTTCTAGGGCACCCACAGACAATATCTTTGCAGTTCTGGAAAATTCAGAGTGTTTTCTTTCCAAAGCTATCAATTATATGCATAGTCGAGCGTCTTTTTGTGACAAAATATCTTGTTTAAAACGGGAACGTTTTTCATCCAAAAATGAAATAGCGTCCCCAGAGTTTCAAGAGGTTAACATTAGAAGCCTCCTCCCTAAGTTTGTTTTATTCACTGCTTTAGCACACTCTGCCAACCCAGATGTCCTAGCCGTGTCTGAATCCTGGCTTAGGAAGACCACCAAATACTCTGAAATCTCCATTCCTAACTACAACATTTTCATACAAGATAGAACGGCCAAAGGGGGCGGTGTTCCAATCTACTGCAGAGATAGCCTGCAGAGTTCTGTCCTACTATCCAGGTCTGTACCCAAACAATTTGAACTTCTACTTTTAAAAATCCAACTCTCTAAAAACAAGTCTCTCACCTTTGCCGCCTGCTATAGACCACCCTCTGCACACAGCTGTGCTCTGGACACCATATGTGAACTGATTCCCCACCCCCCACCCACCTATCTTCAGAGCTCATGCTGCTAGGTGACCTAAACTGGAACATGCTTAACACCCAGCCATCCTACAATCTAAGCTTGATGCCCTCAATCTCACACAAATGATCAATGAACCTACGAGGTACCACCCCAAAGCCGTAAACACGGGCACCCTCAGAGATATCATCCTAACCAACTTGCCCTCTAAATACACCTCTGCTGTTTTCAAACAAGGTCTAAGCGATCACTGTCAAACGCTCCCTAAAACACTTCAGCGAGCAGGCCTTTCTAATCGACCTGGCCCTGGTATCCTGGAAGGATATTGACCTCATCCCATCAGTAGAGGAAGCCTGTTTTTTTAAATGCCTTCCTCACCATCTTAAATAAGTATGCCACACTCAAGAAATTTAGAACCAGGAACACATATAGCCTTTGGTTCTCTCCAGACCTGACTGCCCTTAACCAACACAAAAACTTCCTATGGCGTTCTACATTAGCATCGAACAGCCCCCGTGATAAACAACTTTTCAGGGAAGTTAGAAACCAATATACACAGGCAGTTAGAAAAGCCAAGGCTAGCTTTTTCAAGCAGAAATTTGCATCCTGCAACACAAACTCAAAAAAGTTCTGGGACACTGTAAAGTCCATGGAGAATAAGAACACCTCCTCCCAGCTGCCCACTGCACTGAGGATAGGAAACACTGTCACCACCAATACATCCACTATAATTGAGAATTTCAATAAGCATTTCTCTACGGCTGGCCATGCTTTCCATCTGGCTACCCCGGTCAACAGCACTATACCCCCCACAGCAACTCGCCCAAGCCTTCCCCATTTTTGCTTCTCCCAAATCTAGTCAGGTGATGTTCTGAAAGAGCTGCAGGGCTAGACAATCTGGACGCTTTCTTTCTAAAATTATCTGCCGAAAATGTTGCAACCCTATTACTAGCCTGTTCAACCTCTCTTTCGTGTCGTCGGAGATTCCCAAAGATCGGAAAGCAGCTGCAGTCATCCCCCTCTTCAAAAGGGGGGGTACTCTTAACCCAAACTGCTACAGACCTATATCTATCCTACCCTGCCTTCCTAAGGTCTTTGAAAGCCAAGTCAACAAACAGATTACCAACTATTTCGAATCTCACCGCACCTTCTCAGCTATGCAGTCTGGTTTCAGTGCTGGTCATGGGTGCACCTCAGCCACGCTCAAGGTCCTAAACGATATCTTAACCGCCGTCGATAAAAAACAATACTGTGCAGGCGTATTCATTGACCTGGCCAAGGCTTTCGACTCTGTCAATCACCACATTTAAATATAACCTTTATTTAACTAGGCAAGTCAATTAAGAACAAATTCTTATCTTCAATGACGGCCTAGGAACAGTGGGTTAACTGCCTGTTCAGGGGCAGAACGACAGATTTGTACCTTGTCAGCTCGGGGGTTTGAACTTGCAACCTTCCGCTTAGTAGACTAACGCTCTAACCACTGTTGTCCGGGCCTCGGGCAGTCTTTATGGGAGTGCCACAGGGTTCAAGTCTTGGGCCGACTCTCTTCTCTGTATACATCAATGATGTCGCTCTTGCTGCTTCTGATCCACCTCTACGCAGACGACACCATTCTGTACACTTCTGGCCCTTCTTTGGACACTGTGTTAACAACCCTCCAGACGAGCTTCAATGCCATACAACTCTCCTTCCGTGGCCTTCAACTGCTCTGAAATACAAGTAAAACTAAATGCATGCTCTTCAACCGATCCCTGCCTGCACCTGCCCGCCCGTCCAGCATCACTACTCTGGACGGCTCTGGCTTAGAATATGTGGACAACTACAAATACCTAGGTGTCTGGTTAGACTGTAAACTCTCCTTCCAGACTCATATCAAAACATCTACAATCCAAAGTTAAATCTATAATTTGCTTCCTATTTTGCAACAAAGAATCCTTCACTCATGCTGCCAAACATACCCTAGTAAAACTGACTATCCTACCGATCCTCGACTTAGGCGATGTCATTTACAAAATAGCCTCCAATACCCAACAATCCTCAACAAATTGGATGCAGTCTATCACAGTGCTATCCATTTTGTCACCAAAGGCCCATATACTACCCACCACTGCGACCTGTACGCTCTTGTTGGCTGTCCCTCGCTTCATACTCGTCGCCAAACCCACTGGCTCCAGGTCATCTACAAGACCCTGCTAGGTAAAGTCCCCCTTATCTCAGCTCGCAGGTCACCATAGCAGCTCCCACCTGTAGCACGCGCTCCAGCAGGTATATGGTGGTGTCTCTGGTCACCCCCAAAACCAATTCTTCCTTTGGCCGCCTCTCCTTACAGTTCTCTGCTGCCAATGACTGGAACGAACTACAAAAATCTCTGAAACTGGAAACGCATCTCCCTCACTAGCTTTAAGCACCAGCTGTCAGAGCAGCTCACAGATTACTGCACCTGTACATAGCCCATCTATAATTTAGGCCAAACAACTACCTCTTCCCCTACTGTATTTATTTATTTATCTTGCTCCTTTGCACCCCATTATTTCTATTTCTACCTCGCACATTCTTCCACTGCAAATCTACCATTCCAGTGTTTTACTTGCTATATTGTATTTACTTCGCCACCATGGCCTTTTTCTTGCCTTTACCTCCCTTATCTCACCTCATTTGCTCACATCGTATATAGACGATGTGAGCATGTGTAACTCTGTTTTGTTGTATGTGTCGAACTGGCCAGGTCGCAATTGTAAATGAGAACTTATTCTCAACTTGCCTACCTGGTTAAATAAAGGTGAAATAAATAAAATGGCAAAATATGTTCTCACGTTCTGTGCAAGGAACTTAAACATTCGCTTTTTTACATGGCACATATTGAACTTTTACTTTCTTCTCCAACACTGTTTTTGTATTATTGAAACCAAATTGAACATGTTTCATTTCTTATTTTAAACTAAATAGATTTGATTTATTTATTGTATTAAGTGTTCATTGAGTATTGTTGTAATTGTCATTATTACAAGTATATACAGTGGTGCAAAAAGGTATTTAGTCAGCCACCAATTGTGCAAGTTCTCCCACTTAAAAAGATGAGGCCTGTAATTTTCATCATAGGTACACTTCAACTATGACAGACAAAATGAGAAAAAAAATCCAGAAAATCACATTGTAGGACATTTTAATGAATTTTTTTTGCAAATT
Source organism: Oncorhynchus masou masou (assembly GCF_036934945.1). Taxonomy (NCBI): domain Eukaryota; kingdom Metazoa; phylum Chordata; class Actinopteri; order Salmoniformes; family Salmonidae; genus Oncorhynchus; species Oncorhynchus masou. The sequence goes on along the minus strand of NC_088216.1, from coordinate 57,892,583 downwards.
ATGGTGGAAAATAAGTATTTGGTCACCTACAAACAAGCAAGATTTCTGACTCTCACAGACCTGTAACAACTTCTTTAAGAGGCTGCCCTCCACTAGTTACCTGTATTAATGGCACCTGTTTGAACTTGTTATCAGTATAAAAGACACCTGTCCACAACCTCAAACAGTCACACTCCAAACTCCACTATGGCCAAGACCAAAGAGCTGTCAAAGGACACCAGAAACAAAATTGTAGACCTGCATCAGGCTGGGAAGACTGAATCTGCAATAGGTAAGCAGCTTGGTTTGAAGAAATCAACTGTGGGAGCAATTATTAGGAAATGGATGACATACAAGACCACTGATAATCTCCCTCGATCTGGGGCTCCACGCAAGATCTCACCCCATGGGGTCAAAATGATCACAAGAACGGTGAGCAAAAATCCCAGAACCACACGGGGGGACCCAGTGAATGACCTGCAGAGAGCTGGGACCAAAGTAACAATGCCTACCATCAGTAACACACTACCCCGCCAGGGACTCAAATCCTGCAGTGCCAGACGTGTCCCCCTGCTTAAGCCAGTACATGTCCAGGCCTGTCTGAAGTTTGCTAGAGAGCATTTGGATGATCCAGAAGAAGATTGGGAGAATGTCATATGGTCAGATGAAACCAAAATATAACTTTTTGCTAAAAACTCAACTCGTCGTGTTTGCATGACAAAAAATGCTGAGTTGCATCCAAAAAACACCATACCTACTGTGAAGTATGGGGCTGTTTTTCTGCAAAGGGACCAGGACGACGTGTAAAGGAAAGAATGAATGGGGCCATGTATCGTGAGATTCCGAGTGAAAACCTCCTTCCATCAGCAAGGGCATTGAAGATGTGGCTAGGTCTTTCAGCATGACAATGATCCAAAACACACCGCCCTGGCAACGAAGGAGTGGCCTAGCCAGTCTCCAGATCTCAACCACATAGAAAATCTTTGGAGGGAGTTGAAAGTCCGTGTTGCCCAGCAACAGCCCCAAAACATCACTGCTCTAGAGATCTGCATGGAGGAATGGGCCAAAATACCAGCAACAGTGTGTGAAAACCTTGTGAACAGAAACTTACAGAAAACGTTTGACCTCTGTCATTGCCAACAAAGGGTATATAACAAAGTATTGAGATAAACTTTTGTTATTGACCAAATACTTATTTTCCACCATAATTTGCAAATTAATTCATTAAAAATCCTACAATGTGATTTTATGGATTTTTTTTCTCTCATTTTGTCTGTCATAGTTGAAGTGTACCTATGATGAAAATTACAGGCCTCTCTCATCTTTTTAAGTGGGAGAACTTGCACAATTGGTGGCTGACTAAATACTTTTTTGCCCCGCTGTATATAAAAATCGTCCGATTAAATCGGTATCAGCTTTTTTCCCCCTCCAATAAAATCGGTATCAGCGATGAAAAATCATAATCGGTCGACCTCTTCTATATACCCCCCTACCTTGTCACAACACATCTTAATGTGTTTCAGCCAAACAGGAGGAAAAGGTGACCAGGTGACTACCTCATGAAGCTCGTTGATAGAAGGCCAAGCGTGTGCAAAGCTGTCAAAGCGAAGGGTGGCTACCTGATTCCATAGGTGTTCGCAGAGTTTTGATGTCTTCACTATTATACAATGTAGAAAATTTTGAAAAATTAAGAAAAACCCTGGAATGAGTAGGTGTCCAAACTTTTTACTGGTAATATACAAAGTTGGATTTCTGCATTACACAACAGTCTTTCTACATGCCCAAACAGCTTGAGCCTAATTCTGTTGTAACTTGTAACCACATTACCGGAGTCATGTTTACTAGGCTGCCCTCCAGCAAACAGGAGCTAACCTTCTCAAACTGACAATGTAGTGAACCTGTGAACTGCTCGTCTCTCACCAGCGCATATTGTGGTATTGTGTAAATGATCGTGATGTGGTGTTTTTCTCCTTACTACCCAGTCCTTTAAAAGACACTGCAATGGTTCCTCCAGTTACAATATTGACAAGATGTTTCTACTGTCTGACAGGACTACCCTGCTGAGCTCTGTGTTGTCTAACTTATTGTAGTAGCAGTAGAGATTAGTTCTCCAGGGCACAGAGACAGCGGAATGAAAAGGTCATTAATTGTCAAAGAGGCTCTAGTTTGTCAAATAATTAGCACCATAAGCCAGGAAAGCTGGATCGAGGCTGTTATTCAATCTTCATATTTTGAGTAAGGACATGAAAACAGACTGGTATATTCAGGAGCCGCGTGGTCAGGTCTTTCCTTTGAATCCCCTTATGGGATGAAAGTTCCCTTTGGTCCTATGATCTGTCTCAGAACTGGGTGTGAATGTTCAGGTTGGAAAGAAGCCAAGGATTCAGGTTGATGAACCGAATCCCCGAGCTGACAAGGTAAAAATCTGTCGTTCTACCCCTGAGCAAGGCAGTTAACCCAAAAGTTCCCCGAAGATGTGGATGTCGATTAAGGCAGCCAGCCACACCTCTCTGATTCAGAGGGGTTGGGTTAAATGGAGACACATTTCAGTTGAAGGCATTCAGTTGTCCAACTGACTAGGTATTTCCCTTTCCAAAGACGATGACACATCCTTTGGTTTTCACATCAGAGTAATGAGATTAGATGTGGTGAATAACGCAATATCTGACCTGCAGTGTATACCTGACCCATGGAATACCTTCTATATTATTACATACAGTAGCTACTTTAGTCTCTACCTTCTCCCCCTCCCCTACGTTTACCATGTTCAGCATTAATGCATGCATGTCTTAATGCCTCCAGTAGTTTATAGTTTTTCAGAGTCTGACACTCACATCTAAAAGTGTGTGTGCATCCGGTTTGTGTGTGTAAATTGTTAGACCTCCAGCGAGTGTGTGGATGCCTGCTGACGGTGAATATTCAGAAAACACAGCGCTTGGTGATAAAATATGACAGCAAAATAGAAAGGCCTGTATTCACCAGCCAGCACTTTAGAGGCACAATAAATGAGCCTCAAATGAGCCAAATAGCATTTAGTCCTCTCCTGCTTCGCTACATGGGTATTGATTTAACACATCATAACCCTGGGGCTTTCTCTACCCTTTTCCCTCCTCCCTCTGATCATGCTTTGAAAAGTGCTGAGTTTGCAGAAGAGCCTCCAGCTGCCGCTAGTGAAAGGAGAGCTTTCCTCTACCTTCCAGCCAGCACTGCCACACACATGGCTAGAATGTAACAAAGTGGCTCATACTTCTCTTCCCTCTTTGTTGTTCCTATCTCCTCTGTTTCTTCCACACACACACTTCCTCTCTCTAGCCCAGGCTGCATTCCTTCCTGCCCAGAGCAGACTTTGGTCTGAAGTCACTGGTGGAATACAGCAGCAGGTCTGTGAGGGAAAAATCATCTCCCTGCTTCCCTCCCCTGGTTCAGTTCATTCAGTTCCTTCCGAAGGCTGCAGGGAAGGAAGAAATGGAGGGAACGAGATCCTTTGTTGGATCTGTGCTGCAGTGCGCACACACACACACACACACACACACACACACACACACACACACCAGGGTCTCCATTAGCTAGTAATAGCCGCCTTGTGTCAGATGTATTTTTTAGATCAATTGAAATTGGTACCGGCCAATTGTAAGGTTTTTAACCTCTTCATTGATGGAAATACATTTGACTGGTCATGCTTATAGGTTCATTTGAATAATTTAGTGGAATTCAATTTTCGCGTGTACAGTATATTCGTTATATAGGTTATCTTATTTATCACACACAAATAGATGTCACGTTCAAAACAAAAAAGAAGCTCTGAAAAGTATTTTAACAGTCATCCATCTAGGCCCCTTTCTAGAGTTCCGACTTTCCAACCTGAAGATCGTGATTTGACATTGTATTTTTCTGAGTTCCCTGTTGTTTTGAATGCACCAAGGTAGAGCCTTCACGTGGAAAATCTGTCAGACAGCGCAAAATCTGCTGCAGCATCTTGTGGTGCTTTCAAGACAACTGGAAACTGAAAAAATATGAGGTAAAAATCATGAGATAAGTGATTTTCAGGTCAGAAAGTCAGAGCTCTGGAAAGAGGCGTTGGAATTCCGAGTAGGATTGTTCACCAAAGTTATTCCCCAGCCGGACTACGTTTTTTTTGCCAGTTGTCTTGAATGCAATGAAGTCGGAAGTAGGAGTTTCGTGTTCCCAGTTGTTTTGAACACGGCATCAAATGGCATCGGAAGGCAGGCTTCATCAGCGCGTCACAAACCACTTTGCAATGAGCTGGAGGCAGTATGCATTTTGAAAACATACTTAATTGTTTGAAACCTGAACATTTTAACACATATGAGGCCTGTCTTACCTTGCTTCAAAGTAGCTCTAAATTTCTAACAGATATTTTATTCTCTGTCACATGACACAGCTCGCATGTGTAGTGCCCTTTTGACAACAGTGCTTTCCTGCTAATTACATTATGGAACGAACATTTGCACATAGCCTACTGCGCATTGCTGCGCTTATAATGTGAATATTTACAAATGCATGCATGCACTAACAAACAACTTATTTGTTGTCATTGTGACTACTTGTGCTGGTTCCTTCTCTGTCAAGTATTACAGTGGATATCTTGTCCCCAACTGTATATGGTGGAAACACTTTACCCTGAGATAGTTGTTTATTTGCTCTAGCAGGTCCCCAGGGCCTGCGTTGGCCTGAAATGCCTGCTCCAGATGCTTCATGTTATCATCAGCAGCTAACACACATGGCTGTTTTCACTAACAAACACTCAGCGTCCATTATAGATGTGTCCTTCCATCCGTTTCCCCTGATTAGTATGATAGGGGTTATAGCACATTGATCACTAAGTTATATAGTACTCACTGGTACACCTGAGGGCACAGAGGCAGGATAGCAGATTGAACGTGAGCTGAGAAATGAGGTCTGTCAGTCAGGCCAAACACTCAGTATAAGTAGACCAGAGTCAGAGTTCCTGCACTTGTGGTTACATAGTCAGGAAAAACTTGGCACTTTTATGCATTACTATAAAGAGCTGAAAATATGATGCAGACAGTGAAAGTACTATTTTCAATGAACCACCTGTAGCATAGGTAGTGGTGATTATATAGAAATGCAAGTGTTTGTACAGTTAGAGTACTGGTAGTTTAGTGTGTAGCAACCTGGAAGGCAGAATGTCTCAGCAGAGAGTGGTGCAGCCTCTTAAGGGAGTTAGACAGTCCCAGGCTGGGGAGTTAATTAGGAAGCCCACAGTGGGGTTTCTATTGTCTCAAAGTCTCGCTCACCCTCCTCCTTTCCCTCTCCTCTGTTTTGTTGTTCTTCCTCTATCTTCCGTCTGCCAGGATTAATGGGCTGCTGTCCCATCCTCTGACTCCGATTAGCACCCTTTCTACCCACTCCCTCTCTCTGCTCTTCTGTTTCTCCCCAGTCTTTTACTCTCTTTCCCTACTGTCCGTTCCCCTTGCCCCCTCTTCCTGCCCTGACTTCTCCTCGCCCCGTGGATAGGAAGGCAGTTGGTTAGAGATATTACCTGCTTCACATCCTCCCCTCAGTCACTCTAATTAGACTAACACATCGTTTCCTAATTACTTAAACAGGGCCACCAGAGAAAGAGTGTGTGTGTGTGAGCGAGGGTGGGGGTATGTGTTGGGGTGGGGGTATGTGAGTGGGGGTGTGTGGTGTGTGTGTGTGTGTGTGTGTGTGTGTGTGTGTGTGTGTGTGTGTGTGTGTGTGTGTGTGTGTGTGTGTGTGTGTGTGTGTGTGTGTGTGTGTGTGTGTGTGTGTGTGTGTGTGTGTGTGTGGGTATGTGTGTGTGTGTGTGTGTGTGTGTGTGTGTGTGTGTGTGTGTGTGTGTGTGTGTGTGGGTATGTGTGTGTGTGTGAGAGTGGGGGCATGTGTGTGTGTGTGAGAGTGGGGGCATGTGTGTGTGTGTGTGTGTCTGTCTGTGTGTGTGTGTGTGAGAAAGAGAGGGTGGGGGTATGTGTGTGTGTGTGTGGGGGCGGGGGGGGCATTGTTAGGGGAGGGTAGCTGTAAGGCAGGGCAGTCCAAGAGGAAAGGCTCTTGCCAGGGGAACTGGGCAAGATTGCTTTAGGAGAGAAATACTTCAAAATGAACTTTCAAGTGCTCCATCCTTTGGGGTGATGACAAGAAAAAGTCATATTTTGCTCTCTGACTTGGGAAACATCCCATTTATACCGTATACACCGGGGTATATCGAAATACCGACATTATGAATTTCAATACTGTGAATAAATGTTTGTTTGTTTTTATTAGAAAGGGGGGGGGTTGGGGGAACCCCCACCTCGCAGGGGTGCGTGCTATGCCACTGCTTATAAGTTCAGTGTAACTAAGAAATCGAATGTGTCAAATGCATTATATTTAGCTCAGGGCTCCAGCTATGCATTTGGTTTGCTAACTTGCTAGCTAAGTGGCTAGATGTCAAAATCAGGCTTCTTGGTTACAGCAGAGACATTCAATCTCCTCCTGGATCAAGATCCCTGTTGCCTAAATTGCTTTGTGCATCAAAATAGCGCCTCTTGTTCTTCATTCGGTAATACCGTATACCCAGTCAGGTACAGAAACAGTATGATTATATGAAAATATGGATACCGCCCAAACCGATTGCTAAGCTCTATTCCAGTTTGATATGTTGATATTCTGTAATTAATGGAAAATAAATAATAACCCGTCACCTCCTGCTTTAAAAATATTGAATGAAAAGTGCAGTGAAATGGTGGAGCGCTGTCAGTGTCCATCACAGACGGGCATTAAGGCAGGCAGGGGAATAGTACTGTGCCTCTGGTCCCACCAGCCTGTCAGAACACATTACCACCCAGACACTTCAGATGGGACTGTGTCCTTTGTGTGAAATGACCGCCCCCTCCAACTCCTCTTCCTTTTTGACGAGCTATGAAGTCACGACAGTGCAGAAAGACTCTAGGGTCTGTGTATTGTACAGTAGGCTGAACAGTTCACAAGGTACGCTTGTTCCACACATCCTTCTGCCTCTTCCTTTTCTCTTTTTCATATCCCCTCATCTACTCTCCTTGTGTTCCTTCTTCAGCCACCCTATCACCACTGTCCATCTTGTGGACTTCATGAGAAGGGTGTCATGTTTTGATGCTCCAGCGCCGTGAGTGAGGAGGCCGCTACAGGGCTTCTCTGTTTTAGGAGAGGAAGCAGGTTATGGTGGGTCAGAAATGTACATGACCCTCCCCGCCTTAGGCCTCTCCAGGGACTAATCCCAGTCCACTTCAGGGCCAGGGAGGGTAGTACCTTTGTCCTTCTGCTACAGAAAGGCCTATTGATCCACTTCCTGTTGATGACCATTACCGTCAGGACTCCAGGCGTGTTGCATGTATAGTTATACTTCCTCTAACTCTTGCACTCCCTGACCTTGTCACCTTGTCCCTTTAACTTTTATCATGGTTACACCCCTGTATACATTTCCTAGGGTTAGACTCAGGATTGGGTTCGTGACCCTTGGGCCCTGACCTTTAAAACAGCAGTAGTGAGATTGGGCTTATGGGTGGAAAGTGCCAGAGAGAGCGAGATGACCACAACATCCTTCATCTGGATAGAGAAACACATACGAGGGGCATGGGCCAGATGCTGCTGCTGTCCTAATATCCTTCATTCTCAAGTACATTGACCTCCCCTACACAGGAGATTTGGGAAACATGTTCAAGGAACACTGTGCAGGCAAAGGGTTGCAATTCCATTGAATTGGGGATAGTTTAACCAAAATATGCCACGACCTAGAATTGCCTTATGTTTATCCCACAAAAGAGGTTCACTGTTATAAGCAAACTTTTTTTATATGAATTTGAGCTAAATCTGCGAAATTGACAGGCTTAACTTCCCATGGAAAATTCTTGGGGAAATTCCAGAAATTTACCAGAAAGGTACCGACCTTCTGCAACCCTAGCCTCAATACCTCTCATGCTTCTCTCCATGGAGCGGGCTCAGTTGTACTGTTCTGTTGCTAGTCTCCCCTGCCCTGGCACGCTGCTCTATAATTCAAATCAAAGAGTGACCGTGTTTGTGTGTGTGAGAACAGGGGGCTGCTAATGGAGGTGTGTGTGTGTGTGTATATAAAATGCAACACCAGTACATTTGCAGTGGCCCATCATGCACCAGCAGCCTCCAGTGAACACATCTTGCTCGATTCCTGCATTCTTCCATCACATGTATAGCTGATTCTCAAAATCTTGCACACTAATGAGATGCTATTGAGCCCACACTACGACACCGTCTGAGCCAAGGACGACATGCTTTCTGGTAAGTTTTGATTACAGTACTGGGTGGGTGAATATACACTGCTCAAAAAAATAAAGGGAACACTAAAATAACACATCCTAGATCTGAATGAATGAAATATTATTATTAAATACTTTTTTCTTTACATAGTTGAATGTGCTGACAACAAAATCATACAAAAATTATCAATGGAAATCAAATTTATCAACCCATGGAGGTCTGGAGTCACACTCAAAATTAAAGTGGAAAACCACACTACAGGCTGATCCAACTTTGATGTAATGTCCTTAAAACAAGTCAAAATAAGGCTCAATAGTGTGTGTGGCCTCCACGTGCCTGTATGACCTCCCTACAACGCCTGGGCATGCTCCTGATGAGGTGGCGGATGGTCTCCTGAGGGATCTCCTCCCAGACCTGGACTAAAGCATCCGCCAACTCCTGGACAGTCTGTGGTGCAATGTGGCGTTGGTGGATGGAGCGAGACATGATGTCCCAGATGTGCTCAATTGAATTCAGGTCTGGGGAACGGGCGGGCCAGTCCATAGCATCAATAACTTCCTCTTGCAGGAACTGCTGACACACTCCAGCCGCATAAGGTCTAGCATTGTCTTGCATTAGGTGGAACCCAGGGCCAACCGCACCAGCATATGGTCTCACAAGGGGTCTGAGGATCTCATCTCGGTACCTAATGGCAGTCGGGCTACCTCTGGCGAGCACATGGAGGGCTGTGCGGCCCCCAAAGAAATGCCACCCCACACCATGACTGACCCACCGCCAAACCAGTCATGCTGAAGGATGTTGCAGGCAACAGAACGTTCTCCACGGCGTCTCCAGACTGTCACGTCTGTCACGTGCTCAGTGTGAACCTGCTTTCATCTGTGAAGAGCACAGGGCACCAGTGGCGAATTTGCCAATCTTGGTGTTCTCTGGCAAATGCCAAACGTCCTGCACGGTGTTGGACTGTAAGCACAACCCCCACCTGTGGACGTGGGCCCTCATGCCACCCTCATAGATTCTGTTTCTGACTGTTTGAGCAGACACATGCACATTTGTGGCCTGCTGGAGGTCATTTTGCAGGGCTCTGGCAGTGCTCCTCCTGCTCCTCCTTGCACAAAGGCAGAGGTAGCGGCCCTGCTGCTGGGTTGTTGCCCTCCTACGGCCTCCTCCACGTCTCCTGATGTACTGGCCTGTCTCCTGGTAGCGCCTCCATGCTCTGGACACTACGCTGACAGACACAGCAAACCTTCTTGCCACAGCTCGCATTTGATGTGCCATCCTGGATGAGCTGCACTACCTGAGCCACTTGTGGGTTGTAGACTCCGTCTCATGCTACCACTAGAGTGAAAGCACCGCCAGCATTCAAAAGTGACCAAATCATCAGCCAGGAAGCATAGGAACTGAGAAGTGGTCTGTGGTCACCACCTGCAGAACCACACCTTTATTGGGGGTGTCTTGCTAATTGCCTATCATTTCCACCTGTTGTCTATTCCATTTGCACAACAGCATGTGAAATTTATTGTCAGTGTTGCTTCTTAAGTGGACAGTTTGATTTCACAGAAGTGTGATTGAGTTAAACAACACAATGTAAGTGTTCCCTTTTTTTTTGAGCAGTGTATTATATGACATACATTATTTTTTGTTAACTCGTAAATAGTAAGTAGCCTACAGAAAAGTGTGTTTAAACAATTTCTAACTTTAACAATTTCTGCTTGTTAGTTTTTGCTACCATATGGATATTTAGCTTGCTTGAGCCTGCTAAATGGAATGTTAATTCACTTGTTTCCATACATATTTATTTTTTAAAACCATTTGTCTTACAAAAGAGTTGATTAATCTCACTGCATAACTATTTATCTTTACATGGAACTGTATGTTGTTTTTTACCCTTTGTTTTCTAATGTTCACAGGAAAATCACACGGCACTACCTGATGTGTGGAGACATTTCACTGCAGCTAATGTAGAAGGAAAAGCTGTGTACATTTGCAAATACTGTGACAAATCATGTGAAGAATGCAACAAAGATACAGAATCAGCGGGCCAAGTGCATAAAATTCCCTCTGCGCTCACAACAAGCAACCTCCTGACAAAAGTACCTCTACTTCTATTCGAGGACAAAATGATGAATCGTACACCTTATCGACAGCAACAGCTCATGGTTCTCCTGGAATCAGAAGGTTTTTTTTACTCAATGGAGGAACGTAGTCAGAGAAATGCGGATGAATATCTTACTCGAGCTGTGTTTGCATCTGGTTCACCTCTTATGCTCACAGGCAATGTGTATTGGAAGAGATTTCTTAATGTTCTTCGCCCAGCATACACCCCTCCAACGAGACATGCTTGAGTTCAACAAAGTTCAAGTGAAAGTCAAGCAAATCATAGAGAAAGCAGACTATTGCAATCATCTCTGATGGGTGGTCAAATATTTGTGGGCAAGGAATAATTCTCTACATCATCTCCACCCCTCAACCAGTATTCTACAAGAGTACAGACAAGGGTCAACAGACACACCGGTCTCTACATTGCAGATGAGCTGAAGGCAGTCAATGACCTTTGACCACAGAAGGTATTTGCACTGGTGACAGACAATGCTGCGAACATGAAGACTGCTTGGTCTAAAGTGGAGGAGTCCTACCCTCACATCCCACCCATTGGCTGTGCTGCTCATGCATTGAATCTGCTCCTCAAGGACATCATGGCACTGAAAAACAATGGATACACTCTACAAGAGGGTATATTTATCTTTATCTTGGCCAGGTCGCAGTTGCAAATGAGAACTTGTTCTCAACTAGCCTACCTGGTTAAATAAAGGCGAAATAAAATAAAAAATAAAAAATATATTATATGCCACAACCTAGAATTGCCTTATGTTTCACCCACGACTGCATGGCAAACTTCATGATGGTGTTGGAGTCGTGTTTGCCCGACGACAACAGTGGTAGGTAGGCCTGATCACCGAAAAGAATGAGACGGCCTATAGGGAGGAGGTCAGAGAGCTGCCGTGTGGTGCCAGGACAACAACCTCTCCCTCAAAGTGAGCAAGACAAAGTAGCTGATTGCAGACTACAGGAAAAGGCAGGCCAAACAGGACCCCATTAACACCGATGGGGCTGTAGTGGAGCGGGTCAAGAGTTAAGTTCCTTGGTGTCTACATCAACAACAAACTATCATGGTCCAAACATACCGAGACAGTCATGGGCACAAAAAAAAAACATTCGCTCCCCAGGAGACTAAAGATTTGGCATGGGTCCCCAGATCCTTAAAAGGGTTCTACAACTGCACCATCGAGAGCATTGGTATGGCAAATGCTCGGCCACCGACCGTAAGGCACTACGGAGGGTACTGCCCAGTACATCACTGGAGTCAAACTTCCTGCCATCCAGGAACTATATAATAGGCGGTGTCAGAGGAAAGCCCATAAAATTGTCAAAGACTCCAGTCAAAGTCATACTGTTCTCCCTACTACCGTAGAGCAAGTTTAGGACCAAAAGGCTCCTCAAGAGCTTCTACTCCCAAGCCATAAGACTGCTGAACACATAGTAAAATCACCACTGGACTATTTACATTGACCCCCACTTCCCTTTCATTCACTGCTGCTACTCAGTGTTTATTATCTATGCATAGTCACTTCACCCCTACCTACATGTACAAATTACCTCAACTAACCTGTACCCCCGCACACTGATTCAGTACTGGTACTCCCTGTATATAGCCTCATTATTGTTATTCTTAGTGTTAACTTTATATATTTTTTTAAAACTTTTACTCTATTTGGTAAATATGTTCTTAACTCTTATTGAAATGCACTGTTGGTTAAGGGCTTGTAAGTAAGCATTTCACGGTAAGGTCTACACTTGATGTATTCGGCGCATGTGACAAATAAAGTTTGATTTGATCTGGGAGTGTAAATATGGATGAGTCGAGTTTGTTTTCAGCTTGCTTGAATTCAGTAACCTCCGGTGCGACCTCCCGCTGTCAATTCGTCCACATACATTTGCTAGGGCGCATTCACACGTCCGCGATAATTACTCCAAACTGAAAGGCCATCGATCAAAGGACAGATGAGGCAACAGAGGCTGCCAGTGGCAACCATCAAGTAGTTCACAGCCCACCAATCAGAAGCTCTCCTGGCACCATCGGGGAAACTGGTTGCCTTGAAGCCCGCTGAGAAAAAAAGGCAGCGCCGGGTAATGCGCACAAGGTCATCCGAGAGTAGACATCATCCCTCGCCATCTCAACTGAACTTATTCAAATGTGACATTAAAACCCAGTTACTTTTATGAGACCTTTAGTTCTCCGATGCTGTAAACTCTTTGAAGGTAGTTTGTTTGTTTGTGAAAGGGTGCCTGACCTCTGAAGCCAAACTTTGTGTAGACAAGACTATTAAACATTCTGGCCCACTGACATCAGTGATTAGTGAAACCAAAGATTATACACCTCAGAAATGGTTGCTACTGTAATGCAAGGTCGTTCCAGAAATGTGATTTGATAGTGCTTCCCGGTAAGTTCATTGTCTTATGTTAGGACAACATCAGAATAGAGGCTAAATCTGATGGAGGAAAAAAATAACACATGCCTTTGATACTGGGTTGATCCTGTCACAATTAATAAGAGCTTACCTTGCTTTTGTCCATTAGGTAGACAGGTGGCTAAACAGGAGCGGACCATGTGTTAAGAATGTTGTGTAACAGCAAACATTTTGTTGGGTTGTAAATTGTGTTATAATAGGTTTGTTTTTGGTATGCTGACCCTGCATATTATGACACTCAAAAACCATGAGCTGGCGCACAACCAGAACAAAATTGTTTGTGTGGAGGTGCTGACTAACGGTGAATAAACTATAGGAGAGTCGCACACTCCATATATAAACTATAGGAGAGTCACACACTCCATATATAAACTATAGGAGAGTCACACACTCCATATATAAACTATAGGAGAGTCACACACTCCATATATAAACTATAGGAGAGTCGCACACTCCATATATAAACTATAAGAGAGTCGCACACTCCATATATAAACTATAGGAGAGTCGCACACTCCATATATAAACTATAAGAGAGTCGCACACTCCATATATAAACTATAGGAGAGTCGCACACTCCATATATAAACTATAAGAGAGTCGCACACTCCATATATAAACTATAGGAGAGTCGCACACTCCATATATAAACTATAGGAGAGTCGCACACTCCATATATAAACTATAGGAGAGTCGCACACTCCATATATAAACTATAGGAGAGTCGCACACTCCATATATAAACTATAGGAGAGTCGCACACTCCATATATAAACTATAGGAGAGTCGCACACTCTATATATAAACTATAGGAGAGTCGCACACTCCATATATAAACTATAGGAGAGTCGCACACTCCATATATAAACTATAGGAGAGTCGCACACTCCATATATAAACTATAAGAGAGTCGCACACTCCATATATAAACTATAAGAGTCGCACACTCCATATATAAACTATAAGAGAGTCACACTCCATATATAAACTATAGGAGAGTCGCACACTCCATATATAAACTATAGGAGAGTCGCACACTCCATATATAAACTATAGGAGAGTCGCACACTCCATATATAAACTATAGGAGAGTCGCACACTCCATATATAAACTATAAGAGAGTCGCACACTCCATATATAAACTATAAGAGAGTCGCACACTCCATATATAAACTCCCAGTCATTTATTGGGTATTTGCCAACGTTTTGGCATCACTGTGCCTTCTTCAGGGTAATGTCATGAATAATTGTACCAGGTTATGTAAACTAACAGTGCAATTAGTGCAACCAATGACAATATTGAGACGTGTGTCATGATGAGTTATTTAGAATAAATTAAAACTGTTAAAAAAACTAGTTTGGCATATTAAATATATTAGGCTATTATCATATAGAAACAATTTAACATTGTACATAATATTAGCATCAACATACATTGTTGAATTCAATTTCACATATTTAATTGTTACGCATTTCATATTTTCAAAATCTTTCAGTTCAACCTCAATGCATAAGCCTCATCAACAGGGGGGCATACTGGTGTACGCTAATAAGCTGTAGAAGGAACATATCAATTTATAAGACTTGTTCATAAAATAAAGAGTTGTTCATAAGGGCCTGAGATCAAAGTCAATATTCAGACCAATGGGGGTCAATGTTTTTAGACAGGATATCCAGTAATCCTCCCTTTGTAGTAGTAGGATCTCCATGTTACCTCTCCTAGGTAGAGCAACATGCTCAATACCTGTGCATTTTGAGGGAGGAGATTGGATGGTTGGCTTCAACAAAGTGAGCTGCTACTGGATAGTCAATGTTCTTACACCTGATTTAATCTGCGTGTTCAGCTATGCATCGTTTTAATTGTCTTTTCGTTTGTCCTACATCAGCTTTTCCACATGAACAGGTGATGAGATGGATGTTTACTCCCTTGGTCTTGCATGGGTATATTATGACGGTCAGAAGGCTTGGTGTGAGGCGATATCATCTCTTTACCAGACAGAGACCACGTCCACCATCAGCAGTCAGGATGGAGGTCAGAGAGGTTAAGGATACATCTCTATGTTTTCAGAAAGACTGAGTGAAGGAATTACAAAAGACCACACACACTTAAAACTTATCACTTCCTCCATTTAAGTGCTTTATAAACACTCTGAAAGTGCAATTCAACTTTTTTTTATTTTAAAAAAATCCTCGGCTTTCAGCCTTATGCAACAGCTGTAAGGGCAGGGCATTGATTAAAACCCTCCCTGCAGATTCCGTTCAGGTCTTCCTTATTAATGACTGAAATGGCTCAGTCAAGGCAGATAAACACACTCTTGAAAACAACAGCCACCAATAGGAAGCTCCTGTTACTCCATTTTTTTCTTACCGCAGTAGCTGGGCCCCGTCTAAGCTGGCCACTTTACCAGTACAGTCCCAAATGCCTTAATGACAGATCTGTCACTCAAATCGGACCGCTGTTCCTCCATCATCGCTATTCCTATTATTTCTCAGATGAAAATCGGCTAGCTGGAGCTAGGTGTTTATTTTTTACCCCGTCAAAGTAGTGGGTGACATTGGGCATGACATTGGGCATGACATTGGGAGCCGTTTAGAAGCTGTGCAGCAGCCAGCGTTCACTGTACAGCAGGGAGAGGGGGAGCAGGACTGCAGGATTAAACTAATGGATAATGAAAAAGTAAAATGCTCTATTTTTTAGATGAGACACTCAGCATACCCACACAGTGTGGCCCTCTTTGAAACAGGAAAGGTGTACTGGCAGCGCTCAACAGAACTCTGTCAGCTCACAACCTCCCTGACTGGAGAAATAACAGCGGGAAGTGGTCCAGTGGAAAAGTATTAAGATGTCCACAGTTGAGTGAGAGGACCTGTGATGTGTATAAAAAAAGAAAGTCTTGCTTGTTTACAGAAAGACTACATCAGAAAAGCCTCCATCGCTGTAGCCCAAGACGACACTGAAATGGACTACAGATACTTTCCAATAACAGGCGTTTGTTTACCTGTAGGCTATCACCATGACATGAAATAGAGCTATACGGATCAAGCTGTCTTACGGATCTGACCGAGGTCATGGACAAGTGATAATTCATCCATTCGATACTCTTCAGAAGCAAACACAAAAGAGTCTTGAGCCTAACCAACGCATTCTGTAAAGTGCACATTCATGGTGAGTATGTAGCATACACTAGACTGAGGCTTGAGATGCTGATGAGCCATACAGTGTGAAATCAATTTGTTTGAAGAGTACAGGGACACTTGAGAAGGATCACAAGAGGAGCCCAAAGAGAGCAGTCAACCACAAGGAACTGACAGATAGTTGATTTTCTACTCCATGTTGTCATGGTAACCCCTTCCCGTAAAGTCTGCTAGAAAAAAACACAGGAAATTAAATGAGTAGGGAGTGGGAGGGGAGGATTTTTTTCATGGCTCAAACATCTCCCTCAGAGTACACAGGACTGAGCTGGCTCACTAAAACCTTTCACTGAATGAAATAGTTAATTGTTGAGACGTGTCATGAAAGCAGAGGTGTTATAAACTAGCTGTCAGTTTCTCTTCTCTCTGCAGTATAGTCCTATCTATCCTCTGGTGCTGTTTCAGTGTGTTTTAGTGTGAGTGAGTTTGAAACCCTCTATGCCTCCATCGTGTCATGTTCAGGAGGATGCAATTACACATTCGGGAAGTATCAGACCCCTTGACTTTGTCCACATTGTTACGTTACAGCCTTATTCTGTGTATTACAATTGTCCCCTCCCCCTCAATCTATACACAATACCCCAAATGACAAAGGAAAAAAACTGTTTACAATTTTTAGCTAATTTATTACAAATATAAAACTAAAATATCCCATTTACACAAGTATTCAGACCCTTTAACCAGTCCTTTGTTGAAGCAACTTTGGCAGCGATTAGTCTTGAGTCTTCTTGGGTATGACGCTATAGTCTTCTCCCATCTCCACAGAGGAACTCCAGAGCTCATTGGGTTCTTTCTTGGTCACCTCCCTGACTACGGCACTTCTCCCCGATTGCTCAGTTTGGCTGGGTGGCCAACTCTAGGAAGAGTCTTGGTGGTTACAAACTTCTTCCATTTAAGAATGATGAGGCCACTGTTCTTGGGGACCTTCAATGCTACATACATTTTTGGTACCCTTCCCCAAATCTATGCCTCGACACAATCCTGTCTCAGGCTCTATGGATATTTCCTACGACAACAAAGCTTTGTATTTGCTCTGACATGCACCGTCAACTGCGGGACCTTATATAGACAGGTGTGTGCCTTTCCAAATCATGTCCAATCAATTGAATTTACCACAGGTGGACTCCAATCAAGTTGTAGAAACATTAAGGATGATCAATGGAAACAGGATGCACCTGAGCTCAATTTCGAGTCTCATAGCAAAGGGTCTAAATACTTATGTAAATAAGGTATCTGTATTTTAATAATGAATACATTTGCTAAATGACGAAAAACCATTGTTTTGCTTTTATTCATTATGGGGTATTGTGTGTAGATTGCTGAGGGAAAAACAATAGTTGATCCATTTCAGAATAAGGCTGGAATGTAAAGGGGTCTAAAAACGTTTCGACTGCACTGTATATCCCTTAGGAACATATTTCACTACATTTAGACTATCTGAACTTTCTAGGACATTGTGCCCTTCTGAAATTGACCGTGACTTTAGCACACATTATGACCACTTTGTTACACTGAATAACTCGGGACCATATAGCTGTATAAGCATACTGCATACTGATGTCATTGTGGTTAATCTGACTAATACAATTAGCATGAGAAAATAGCTTCTTCTCAGTTCACAATCTCAATTAGGACGGTTACATGCACACAATAATACGATTGTGGATAGTCAGACTAATATAGTTTGTTGAAAACTTTTACATGCTATACAAGATAAATGATTTCCTTAATAAGCCTGTTTACATGAACACATCTGAAATCAGGCTACTGATGGGACTTCTGATAAATGCAGAAATCACCAATCCAAATAAACGTTCTACCACAGTGACCATGTTATTTCTTCAAAGACCATTTGATTCACATCCTTCGCATGGAACATGCCACAGCTCTTCAGCATACACAGTCATGCCTGTTGACCATTACAAGACCTGATCTGTGTGCGACTGCAGTGAAGACAGCACTTCAGGGTGGTGTGACTGTAGTATTATTCCCAGACAGTTGGAATGTCTCCCCTGCCTGCTCCATTAGAAGTGCTGGAGGTTGAGAATAGAAGGTCCATTCCATCACAACGTGAGCATGTGAGGCCCTGACTGGAAACCAGGGAGAGGCTCCAATCCAGCTCAGTCTCGCTCTACCAGGCTCCCCAGTTTTGCCTCGCTCTACCCCACCCCAAGGCCAGACCACTCTGCCTGCTCCAGCTACTCTCCCGCGTTGGACCCAGGCCAACTCTTTGCTTTACAACTACAGCAGTAACTCATCCATCTGCTCCACACCCACCCAGTTTCCCTGGTTTAACTGCCCAGTACTAAACCCTTGACAACAAAACTGTGAAACAACACATTCCAAAGGCAACACACCCTCTCGCAGCAGACAGAAAGTCAATTTCATTTCACCCAAAGGCTGTGGTTTAAGCTATAAAACTGCACCTTTATTTCAGCTTCTCAGACTCAGAGTTTGGTTCGTGAACTTTGTGAGTGGTGTCTGAGGCAGTCTCCTGACTGGTGTTTTCCTGGTCATTAGTTGCTGTATATGTGCCCCCTGTGGCACGGAGACGGCTCAGGCTCAGTGGATGGGGTAATAAAGTAGAGTGAACTGGAGTATCACCATCAGGGATCCATTAATCAGGGGAATGCGAGCGGGGGAAAGAGCGAGCGCGAGCGCGAGAAAGAGGGAGCGCGAGAAAGAGCGAGCGCGAGAAAGAGCGAGCGCGAGAAAGAGCGAGCGCGAGAAAGAGCGAGCGGGGGACAGAGCGAGCGGGGGACAGAGCGAGCGCGAGCGGGGGACAGAGCGAGCGCGGGCGGGGGAAAGAGACAGCGCCAGCGGGGGGAAAGAGAGCGCCAGCGGGGGGAAAGAGAGCGCCAGCGGGGGACAGAGAGAGCGCCAGCGGGGGACAGAGAGAGCGCCAGCGGGGGACAGAGAGAGCGCCAGCGGGGACAGAGAGAGCGCCAGCGGGGGGACAGAGAGCGCCAGCGGGGGACAGAGAGAGCGCCAGCGGGGGGAAAGAGAGCGCCAGCGGGGGAAAGAGACGAGCGGGGGAAAAGAGCGCCAGCGGGGGAAAGAGAGCGCCAGCGGGGGAAAGAAAGCGCCAGCGGGGGAAAGAGCGCCAGCGGGGGAAAGAGAGCGCCAGCGGGGGAAAGAAGAGCGCCAGCGGGGGAAAGAGAGCGCCAGCGGGGGAAAGAGAGCGCCAGCGGGGGAAAGAGAGCGCCAGCGGGGGCGGGGAAAGAGAGCGCCAGCGGGGGAAAGAGAGCGCCAGCTGGGGAAAGAGAGCGCCAGCGGGGGAAAGAGAGCGCCAGCGGGGGGGGGGAAAGAGAGCGCCAGCGGGGGAAAGAGAGCGCCAGCGGGGGAGCGCCAGCGGGGGAGCGCCAGCGGGGGAAAGAGAGCGCCAGCGGGGGAAAGAGAGCGCCAGCGGGGGAAAGAGAGCGCCAGCGGGGGAAAGAGAGCGCCAGCGGGGGAAAGAGAGCGCCAGCGGGGGAAAGAGAGCGCCAGCGGGGGAAAGAGAGCGCCAGCGGGGGAAAGAGAGCGCCAGCGGGGGGAAAGAGAGCGCCAGCGGGGGAAAGAGAGCGCCAGCGGGGGAAAGAGAGCGCCAGCGGGGGAAAGAGAGCGCCAGCGGGGGGAAAGAGAGCGCCAGCGGGGGGAAAGAGAGCGCCAGCGGGGGAAAGAGAGCGCCAGCGGGGGAAAGAGAGCGCCAGCGGGGGGAAAGAGAGCGCCAGCGGGGAAAGAGAGCGCCAGCGGGGGGAAAGAGAGCGCCAGCGGGGGAAAGAGAGCGCCAGCGGGGGAAAGAGAGCGCCAGCGGGGGAAAGAGAGCGCCAGCGGGGGGAAAGAGAGCGCCAGCGGGGGAAAGAGAGCGCCAGCGGGGGGAAAGAGAGCGCCAGCGGGGGAAAAGAGAGCGCCAGCGGGGGGAAAGAGAGCGCCAGCGGGAGAAAGAGAGCGCGAGCGGGAGAAAGAGAGCGCGAGCGGGAGAAAGATCAGTTCCACCAGCTCTGTCAGGAGGAATGGGCCAAAATTTACCCAACTTTTTGTGGGAAGCTTGTGGAAGGCTACCCGAAACGTTTGACCCAAATTAAACAATTTAAAGGCAATGCTACCAAATAGTAATTGAGTGTATGTAAACTTCTGACGCACTTGGAATGTGATGAAAGAAATAAAAGCTGAAATAAATCTCTACACTATTATTCTGACAATTCACATTCTTAAAATAAAATGGTGATCCTAACTGACCTAAGACAGGGAATTTTTACTAGGACTAAATGTCAGGAATTGTGATAAACTGAATGTAAATGTATTTGGCTAATGTGTATGTAAACATCTGACTTCAACTGTAGATCTTCTGCACAGATTATGTCAGAACTGGGCCCTGACAGTAAAGCTCAGTAAGACAAAAAAAAATGGTGTTCCAAAAAAAGGTCCAGGTGCCAGGACCACAAATACAAATTCCATCTAGACACCGTTACCCTAGAGCACACAAAAAAATCATCATGCCTCGGGCCTCAAGATCAGCACAACAGGTAACTCCCACAAAGCTGTGAACAATCAGAGAGACAAGGCAAGAAAGGCCTTCTATGCCATCAAAAGGAACATAACATTTGACATACCAATAACAATTAGGATCTGTCTAAACACACTTGAATCAGTTAAGAACCCACTGCCCTCTATGGTTGTGAGGTCTGGGGTCTGCTCACCAACCAAGAATTCACAAAAAGAAATGGGAACACCCTCCAAATTAAGACTGCATGCAGAATTCTGCTAAGATATCATCAGTGTGCAATGTAAAACACCAAATAATGCATACTGAGCAGAATCAGGCCGCTAATTATCAAGATCCAGAAAAGAGCAGTTAAATTGTTCAACCACCTAAAAGGAAGTGATTCCCAAACCTTCCAGAACAAAGCCATCACCTACAGTGAGATGAACCTGGAGAAAAATTCCCTACGCAAGCTGGTCCAGGGGCTCTGTTCAAACAGACCCATAGAGCCCAAGGACAGCAACATAATTAGACAATCAAATCATGAGAAAGCAAAAAGATAATTACTAGAGACATTAGAAAGAATGAACAAAAAAACCTCAGCAAACTAGAATGCTATTTGGACCTAAAACAGAGAGTACACAGTGGCAGAATACCTGACCACTGTGACTGACCCAAACTTAAGGAAAACTTATGTACAGACTCAGTGAGCACAGCCCTGCTATTGAGAAAGGCCTCCGTAGGCGGACCTGCCTCTCAAGAGAAGACAGGCTATGTGCACACTGCCCACAAAATGAGATTGAAACCGGGCTGCACTTCCTAACCTCCTGCCAAATGTATGACCATATCAGAGACACATATTTCCCTCAGATTACACAGACCCACAAATAATTGAAAAACAAATCCAATTTTGATAAACTCCCATATAAACGGGGTGAAATACCACAGTGTGCCATCAGGGCAGCAAGATTTGTGACCCATTGCCACAAGAAAAAGGGCAACAAGTGAAGAACAAACAACATTGTAAACAAACTATATTTATTTTTCCTTTTGTATTTGAACTATTTGCACATATGACCTTTGTAATGTCTTTAATATTTTGGAACTTGAGTGTAATGTTTACTGTAAATAAAAAGAGTGAAATAAACAAGTAGTATCAAGTATTCACTTGCGATGGCAATGTTAACATATGTTTCCATGCCAATAAAGCCCTTAAGTTGGATATACTGTTCATTCTTTCCAATTGTGTGTGTGTGTGTGTGTGTGTGTGTGTGTGTGTGTGTGTGTGTGTGTGTGTGTGTGTGTGTGTGTGTGTGTGTGTGTGTGTGTGTGTGTGTGTACAGAGATCCAGCTGGAGCAGATCCTATCTCCTTTCTCTCCCAAGCTGTGTAGTGAAAGTCTAGCCACCTGCATCCACAACACTAAGAGTGACTGGTGGATAGGGAGGGAGGGCCAGTCCAGGGCTGGTGAGGAGCTCAGCTTAGCAGCACATTACACTAGCAGTCAGAAGCCAGGGTGCAATTCAGCTCAGAGGTCTTTAATTACAGCTCTGATCAGAGAAACAAGCTGCCCAGAAAAGGAGAGACGACTTATCAGTGTTAACAGGCGAGTAATAACACTTAAAGCAGCCTGACAGTAAGTGTGTTGCTAATGGACAGAGAGCGCTGCTAAATAGTGTCATGTTATTTTAACTAGGCAAGTCTGATCAGAACAACATCTTATTTACAATTACGCCCTACCCCAGTCGAACCCGGGGGACGCTGGGCCAGTTGTGTACCACCCTATGGGACTCCCAATCAATCGGTTGTGATACAGCCTGGAATCAAACCAGGGTCTGTAGTGACACCTCTCACACTGAGATGCAGTGCCTTAGACCGCTGCATCACTCGGGAGCTGTGTTGGTCATTCAGAAGACGCCACTCTAATGTAAAGACAGCATAACATATCACCTGAACAAACCAACAACCCGAAAGACACACGCACTGTTCTTTTCTTATTCAATGTTTCATTTCATTCTAAAGCCTGCGGCTTCCTACTCATGATGATTTGGGAAATGCAACCACAACAGCGACTGAGAAAGAGGGGGTCTACTTGTCTGTTGAGAGGGGTGTGTGTGCAGTCTGTACCCGCTGTGTGTGAGTGAGTGTGTGTGCATAAGAACTCTGCAGGAATACGGAGCGAGTTACGCCACCACTCTGACAGAGAGCTCTTTGTGTTGAGCACACTGCCCCTGGACCACTAGAGCCTTGCTAGCTAGCTGCAGCTTGGTTTGCTTTTGTTTATCCCAGTTCCTTTCAGACCTCCCTCGGCAGCTGACAGGAGTGATTTGTGTTGAGCACACTGCCCCTGGACCACTAGAGCCTTGCTAGCTAGCTGCAGCTTGGTTTGCTTTTGTTTATCCCAGTTCCTTTCAGACCTCCCTCGGCAGCTGACAGGAGTGATTTGTGTTGAGCACACTGCCCCTGGACCACTAGAGCCTTGCTAGCTAGCTGCAGCTTGGTTTGCTTTTGTTTATCCCAGTTCCTTTCAGACCTCCCTCGGCAGCTGACAGGAGTGATTTGTGTTGAGCACACTGCCCCTGGACCACTAGAGCCTTGCTTGCTGCAGCTTGGTTTGCTTTTGTTTATCCCAGTTCCTTTCAGACCTCCCTCGGCAGCTGACAGGAGTGATTTGTGTTGAGCACACTGCCCCTGGACCACTAGAGCCTTGCTAGCTAGCTGCAGCTTGGTTTGCTTTTGTTTATCCCAGTTCCTTTCAGACCTCCTCGGCAGCGGCAGCTGACAGGAGTGATTTGTGTTGAGCACACTGCCCCTGGACCACTAGAGCCTTGCTAGCTAGCTGCAGCTTGGTTTGCTTTTGTT
Organism: Oncorhynchus masou masou; assembly: GCF_036934945.1. NCBI lineage: Eukaryota > Metazoa > Chordata > Actinopteri > Salmoniformes > Salmonidae > Oncorhynchus > Oncorhynchus masou. Next base: position 57,869,309 of record NC_088216.1, on the reverse strand, counting down.
TATCCCAGTTCCTTCCAGACCTCCCTCGGCAGCTGACAGGAGTGATTTGTGCAATACCTTAGGAGATAAAGTAGATCGCTTTTCACCGGTTCACATTTTACGTAATGAAGCACATCGTAGTTCCCCAGACCAGTTGAGCCAGTCACGTGTTTGTTTGTATAGCACAATGGGAGAAATTGAGCTGGTGAGTCCATCGCATTCTATATCGATCTCGTCTCTGTTGTGCGACATACGAGATGAAGTTACATTCGTATTCAATTGACTAGGAAATGTTTGCCATCAGATATCTTTTAATGGCTTTCTGCCAAAAGTCAAAGAGCTCTGGATGAGTTCTGTACAGGTGCCATTTTTTCCCTGTTCTTCATACCATTTTTACTCTGTTCTCCCATCTGCTCAGGGTACACATGCTACTCTTCCTTCAGAAAAGCATGCGTCACAACTTTGTTAATTTGCACACTCTCTCGTTCACTTTCGCTTGTAAATGTCCACAAACATCGAAAATTATATTCCGTAGCAACTAGCTATGCTTGAATAACATTATGACCTCAATTTGCCTGTCTTAGTAATTAGCTTGTTCGTTTTAGTTCATTAGCATTTAGCGAACATAATCTGTGATTTCGCTGTTGTGTGTCAACATTCTGATAGAGGCCCAATGGGTTTTTCTTGTGTGCTACACCAGTTATAGCGTAAATCGCAGGATGAGAGAATGACAAATCTGGATACCGCCCAAGCCTACAGATAATCGTATGTGTGGGGTACAGAGATGAGGTAGTCATTCAAAAATCATCTTAAACACTTATTGCACACAGAGTGAGTCCATGCAACTTATGTGAGTTGTTAAGCAGTTTTACTCCTGAACTGATTCAGGCTTTTTGACATAAAGGGGATAAATACTTATTTATTGAAGACATTTCAGATTTTCCATTTATGAATTTATAACATTTCTCAAAACATAACTCCACTAACATTACGGGGTATTGCGTGTAGATCAGTGACTAAATCTAAATTGAAGCAATTTAAAGTTCAGGCTGTAACACAACAAAAATGTGGAAAAAGCCAAGGGGTGTGAATAGTTTCTCAAGGCACTGTATATACAGTTGAAGTCTGAAGTTTACATAAACTCAGTTTAAATGTATTTGGCTGAAGTGCTTATCACAATTTTTGACATTTAATACTGGAAAAAAAAAATCCCTGTTTTAGGTCAGTTAGGATCACCGCTTTATTTTAAGAATGTGAAATGCCAGAATAATAGTAGAGAGAATGATTTACTTCAGCTTTGATTTCTTTCATCACATTCCCAGTGGGTCAGGAGTTTACATACACTCAATTAGTATTTGGTGGCATTGCCCTTTAACTGTTTAACTTGGGTCAAACGTTTTGGGTAGCCTTCCATAAGCTTCCCACAATAAGTTGGGTGAATTTCGGCCCATTCCTCCTGACAGAGATGAGTCTCGTTTTTAGGCCTCCTTGCTTGCACATGTTTTTTCAGTTCTGCCCACAAATGTTCTATAGGGTTGAGGTCAGGGCTTTGTGATGGGCAACTCCCAATACCTTGACTTGGTTGTCCTTAGGCCATTTTGCCACAACTTTAGAAGTATGTTTGGGGTCACTGTCCATTTGAAAGTCCCATTTGCGACCAAGCTTGAACTTTCTGACTGATGTCTTTGGATATATTGAAGCAACATCTCCAATGTTTCTTCCTCATGACACCATCTATTTTGTGAAGTGCACTAGTCCCTCTGCAGCAAAGCACCCCCACAATAGGATGATGCCACCCCTGTGCTTCACGGTTAGGATGGTGTTCTTTGGCTTGCAAGCCTCCCTTTTTCCTCCAAACATAACAATGGTCATTATGGCCAAACAGTTTCATCAGACCAGAGGACATTTCTCAAAAAAGTACAATCCTTGTCCCCATGTGCAGTTGCAAACCATAGTCTGGCTTTACGGTGGTTTTGGAGCATAGGCTTCTTCCTTGCTGAGCGACCTTCCAGGTTATTTCGATATAGGACTCGTTTTACTGTGGATATAGATACTTTTGTACCGGTTTCCTCCAGCATCCTCACAAGGTCCTTTGCTGTTGTTCTGGGATTGTTTTACACTTTTTGCACCAAAGTGAATTAGTCTCTAGGAGACAGAACGTGTCTCCTTCCTGAGCGGTATGACGGCTGTGTGGTCCCATGGTGTTTATACTTGCGTACTCGTTTGTACAGATGAACGTGGTACCTTCAGGCATTTGGAAATTGCTCCCAAGGATGAACCAGATTTGTAGAGGTCTACAAAAAAATTCTGGAGGTCTTGGCTGATTTGTTTTGATTTTCCCATGATGTCAAGCAAAGAGGCACTGAGTTTGAAGGTCGGCCTTGAAATACATCCACAGGTACATCTCCAATTGACTCGAATGATGTCAATTAACCTGTCAGAAGCTTCTCAAGCCATGACATCATTTTCCAGAATTTTCCAAGCTGTTTGAAGGCATATGTATAAACCTCTGACCCACTGGAATTGTGATAGTGAATTAAAAGTGAAATAATCTGTGTGTAAAAAATTGTTGGAAAAATTACTAAAACGAGTTTTAGATGACTCCAACCTTAGTATGTGTAAACTTCCAACTTCAACTGTATAGCTGTTAGCTACTGCCTCCACACAACTAATACTGCTCCTGGGCTGAGGAGCAGATGGGGACTCTACACTTTAACCACCAAGGCATAGGGCTGAGAGGAGAGATGGGGAAACGTTGCACACATCCTGGAATAATAAAAATAACAACTTGAAATGTACTGAGGAAGTGGACCAAACATGACTTTGAAATGTCACGTGTCAGACTGATCCATACAATACAGCTAGGACATCCTGAGTGTGAGTGAGTGAGTGAGTGAGTGAGTGAGTGTGTAAAGTGTACCATCTGTAACACAACAGTATGAGGAAGTATTACTGAGGCGTGATAACAGCTGCCAGCATTCTATACATCTCGCCTCACTGCATGTGCGCAGACAGACACCCTCACAAAGAGTTGTCCAACTCACTTTCTTACCCCTCAGCTGGTTAAGGCAGAAACCAAATCATGTCCACTGAGAATACCAAACATTAGGAACACCTGCGTTCCACAGGGATGCTAGGCAATTTTGACTCCAATGCTTCCTACAGTTGTGTCAAGTTGGCTGGTGACGTTTGGCTGGTGGACCATTGACACACACGGGAAACAATTCAGCATGAAAAACCCAGCATTCGTTGCAGTTCTTGACACAAACCAGTGCGCCTTGCACCTACCATACATCATTCAAAGGCACTTAAAAATGTTGTTTTGCCCATTCACCCTCTGAATGGCACTCATACACACTCCATGTCTCAATTATTAAATAGGCCTGTCTCCTCCTCATCTACACTGATTGAAGTGAATTTAACATGTGACGTCAATAATGGATCAAAGCTTTCACCTGGATTCACCTGGTCAGTCTGTGTCATGGAAAAAGCAGGTGTTCTTAATGTTTTGTACTCATTGTTAGGGCCGACCCCAATTAGTCAACTGGTTGATCGGCTGTTGGTCGACCAAGATTTCTTTAGTCGAGCAGTCGCAAAAAAAAAGTATAATTGTGCCCGTCTCAGTGGACTAATCTATTGCAGAGGCCACGGGGATGACACAGTACATCACTCTAAGACTGAAATTGTACATGGTTTTAATATATAAAAATGGTGCAACACTAATAAATAAAATATTTAACACACATTTTCTCCCGCATTGTATACGGTCGCTGTCCACAGTGCTGAAATATAATCTTTAGTGTACTGTAGAATTGTCGCCTTTCCCTTTGTTGCTATGTGCATAATAGCAAAGTTAGCCAGCATACTGAGCTTGAGAACAGGCAGCAGCAGAGATGAGAGAACAGGCAGCAGAGATGAGAACATCCCTTGCCTTAGCCTCATTGTCTAAGAAAAATGAAGGGCAGAAAGCCCAACTTCATTAGGTCTATAATCAATAGCCTAACTGTAAAACGTGCCTGGCTTTAGATATCATCCATATATAGCTACAGAAGACAGAGCTTCATTCTGTTGCCTGTTTGAGTGTTTAACAGCCTACTGACTCCGTGAGCCTCATGCAATGGCAAAAAAAGAGGGGAATGCAAATAGTCTGGGTAGCCATTTGATAAGCTGTTCAGGAGTCTTATGGCTTGGGATAGTAGCCGTTTAGAAGCCTCTTGGGACCTAGACTTGGTGCTCCGGCAACGCTTGCCGTGCGGTAGCAGAGAACAGTCTATGACTAGGGTGGCTGGAGTCTTTGACAATGTTTTGACACCGCCTGGTATAGAGGTCCTGGATGGCAGGAAGGTTGGCCCCAGTGATGTACTGGACCGTACGCACTACCCTCTGTTGTTGCCAAACCTGGCTGTGATGTAACCGGTCAGGATGCTCTCGATGGTGCAGCTGTAGAACCTTTTGAGGATCCATGCCAAATCTTTTCAGTCTCCTAAGGGGGAAAAGGCTTTGTCATGCCCTCTTCATAACTGTCTTGATGTGTTTGAACCATGTTAGTTTGTTTGTGATGTGGACACCAAGGAACTTGAAGCTCTCAACCTACTCCACTGCAGCCCCGTCGATGAGAATGGGGACTCGCTCAGCTCTCCTTTTCCTGTAGTCCACAATCATCTCCTTTGTCTTGATTACGTTGAGGGAGAAGTTGCTATCCTGGCACCACACGGCCAGGTCTCTGACCTCCTCCCTATTGGCGGTCTAATCATTGTCGGTGATCAGGCCTAGTATAGTATTGCATACTCCAGCATCATCCCAACATCAACATGTGAAAATGGCGCATTTCTATGTTTTGTAGTAAAGACAGCGGAAGATGTGTTTTTTACTACAAAACATACCAAAAACGCACAATTTTCCCATATGTTGAGATGGTGGTGGGTGCTGGAGATGAATAAAGTTGACATTTTGGGGAATTTCCCTTTAAGGTGTCTGTAATAGTAAATGTGTCAAAAACAAAACGTAGACATTAATAGATGCATTTCTAAAGCTTCCAAAATATTTTTTTTTACAATGGTGGGGAGCACCAAGATGGAGGCACGGTGGTTTCAAAATGCACCAGTCAGTCATTTAGTGTATACATGTAAATCATTGGCCATCAGACATGTTTGCTTTCAAAACACAATCATCCACAGCGATAAATGCTATGGCAACCACATGGAGCAAAACCCATCGCTGCCAAAGCCTTTCCAAACGTTCACAATAAGGACCTCACTGAAGCAGAGACTGCACACAGGCAGCACTCAAATATTGAAGTACAGATGGACAAAGAAAGCAGATAAACTGGTCTAAACAAACTGCTTCACTGAGAGTCACCCAGTGAGAGTTGACTTTCCCTTCAGATACCCCACTTCCTTGACAACCTGTACAATTAGGACTGGGAAAGAGCATTCTAAACGCATGGAGGAGAACATGTAAGGGAAAGGATGTGTGCGATAAGAGATGCCTTTGTTGTCCCTAACGGACAGCCTTATCACTACTGCTCATCAGTGTTCCGACGGGCTCCATGGCCCTAAGCTTCCATAGACCTGCTACTGTACAAAGGAGCAGTGGTGAGTGAGTGAACTCTACTGCAGTCTCAGAGAGGAGATGAACCAAAGACAGGTGAAGGACATCTGTCTCACGCTTTACATGGAGATGCTGTCTCTCTCTCACACACACACACACACACACACACACACACACACAAAAGGATTCCAATAAAATAATTATGTCAGGTCTGCTACAGAACACTCACTATGCCCACTGTCTTTTTAAACAACAGCTCATTGGCGCCAATCAAAGTGATCCAAGAGGCTTAGTCATGTCCGTTGTGCTCTTGTATCAAAGAGTGTGTCATACAGGATGTAGTACACAGTGTAGTTCTATATCCTCTAAAGTTAGTGTTGTGTCTCAAAGAGAAAGACAGACAAGTCTGTAGTGCTGGTCTGGCACAAGGTAGCACACTGTTGAAGGGAAATGCTGAGGGAGAAAAGTAACTAAAACAAAGAAAGAAAATGAATGCAATGTATGAGAAGCCTTGACTTGAAGTGCCTTCCAAAATGTATCTGAAGATCTGACTTGTGGAAATGTATACTAAATTAAACTTCAGAACTGTGTTCTAAATTTGACAACTTCAGAAATTAGCTGGCTCACAATTGGCCTGTGTGAGACTGATGAATTGGAGAAAAAAATTATACGCAATTTAGTTCTGAATGATGATGTTAATACACACACACACACACACACACACACACACACACACCAACCGTCCCCTTCCGGCATAGTCAACAGGAAGCAGAGCACATTGCAGAAGCAGTTCCTCTCAGCGACTCTACAGTGGGCAGGGCTTAAACACACATGGCAGATCAGATGGAATGAGATTTCACATGCTATATACAGTAGTTTTGATGTCTTCATTATTATTCTACTATGTAGAAAATAGTAAAAATAAGAGTAGATATGTCCAAACTTTGGACTTTCATGACTCGCTCTCCTTGGTGAGGATCAAAGGTGCCAGATCAGCTTGGCACATGGTGGACAGATAGCCCTGAACCCCCTCTTTCCAACAGGAGGGGAGAGGGGGAGTTGGGCTGGTTTTAGGACTCAACTGGTCATAAATACCTTGCAAAAACTCTCCCTTTGGCTTTTTAGTATGAAAAGGGAAAGAAATCCCTGTGTTAGCGAGACTCTTGCCCAAAACTTCAACATCAAACAATGAACACTGGGACAATATATTTCAACATCCAAATGTTGGGAAAGATGAGACTTGGAATATGGAAAATGTATATTTTGTGATGTCATTAATATTGATAGAAAGACATTGTAACGGGAGCATTGTAACTTGAAGAGCTTGTACACGGTGCATATCAGGGTCACAGCTAAATGTTGTTAATACAATATGAGGAAGGATGAAACCATTTTTGAAAAGTTAAACATTTGATTTTAGCCTTCTAAATGAGAAACTGTATTTCATGCAAACTTGTGCCCGGCCAGTAGCCACACCCTAGTGAGCTCAGAGATTGTGTTAACATGACGAAACGCCCTCCAAGGCCAGAGTGCTTAAAAAAGGACTCGCTACCGAATTTTACACTTGACCAAAACATGCCAGGTTGCTGCCGGCATGTAAAGTAGTCCTAACTGTACCCTGAATAATCAACCATTGAGACCAGAGAATGTGAGGCGGTGGCCCACACGTTGAAATGGTTAGAAACAAAGAAAACCAGACCAAAACATGCAGCATCTGAGGCTGTGCATGTAAAGTAGTCTCGGACATTTGACCAAAGACGAGAGGGAAGAGTAGATCCCTCTGAAGACCATGTGGTACATCTGAACTATTCTAACGAACACTCTAGAACAAAGGAAGCCTACAACTAAGGACATTGTGAACTACTTCCCATAGAACCATCGAGTTAAACAGATAAGACGACAAAGACATCTACGCGTAAATATATACATTGCATCTCTTTTCCGAATGAGCGGTAGTTCATGAGCAAAGTATTCATATTCCCGTGAGCATAGCTTCCAAATGTATGTACGATAAATTGACTCAGTTTCTCCCGCTCCTTACATACCCCTCCTTTTCCATTGTGTAACCAAACAGTCATGCTTTGTTAGTCCACTAGTGATCTGTGTTCATTGTATTATGCATGTAATCAATAACCCATGCTGCGTGTTCTGTGTAATGATTTAGTTAGTGAATAAATATTTTAGCCAATCACTTAGGCTAGGGTTTGTGCAGATATCCAAGAATTGTGTGACATTCAGAATGAGACTGATGAGGTAATAAGACTTATTGACGTAAGAGATATTTATATATTTTTAGAGTTTAAGTCGGGAGATAGTAACTCGTTAAATAACTTTTCCCATGGTGCCCCAAACTCCTAATGAGTTAAATGTTTTACATGATTAATTTAATACAGTAATAAACGTAGTAAGTAATTATTAGTAATTATTCGATAAATAGCAGTCATCACATTAATGATAGTCATGATAGTCACGTCACAACACTGTATATACACATACACTTCTCTAACATCATGGTTGGACTGCAATCTCTCACAGCGTTCATGAAAAGCTCAAGGTTTTAGCCAGAATAATTGTATCAAACATGAAAGGGGATATCAGTGATGGTCTGCATGTTCATTAGTTAGACACCTTTTTCAGAACGGGAGGAGAGAAGTATGGTGGAGAGAATAAATATGAAGGGAATATACAGTCTAAAATACTCATCTATACTCCAGATCTCACAACAGAATCAAATTGCCCTGAGGGGGGGAAACGAAGTCTAACTTATCTTATATTTCGCCACTCCCACCTCTGGAAATGAAACATGCTCAGGCAAAGTTGACAAATTTCACATAAAACACTAAACAGTGCATGAAGCTACAGAGCCAAGGGGAAAGGCACGCATATTCCAAAAACATACTCCAGCAATCTCTGTCAGACTCAGACAAATACATACACACATCTGTTGTGTCCTGGTGTGTGTGCCCTCACTTTTAATGTCAACGTAAACAGAACAAACACGAGTCCCACGCGTTTGCATCATCTCTCTGCTTTCTTCCTCTTCCCCTCATTTCATCCAGAAGGTCACAGACGGCTTCCTCCGTCATCAAACTAATGTCAAGTTAGTCTCCCTACTGATAGGCTCATTTCCGTCAACAGGTGGTGAAATGTTAATGCAGAACAGCACACTGGCATAAATACATAATGGTATTTGCGTTGCCAAATGAATCAGTGTGCCACTGCCATCCCTAGGCGTGTGGTATCATCCAGGCTCAGCCTATTGATTAGCGTCTCTCCTAATAGACGCTGAGTCTCAGTGGGGTGCCATAGTGTTGCATCATGGTGGCTCCCAATCAGGATCAAGTGATAGAGTGAACTTAGTTCAAAGTGAACTTAGCAGTAGCTACCATCAAAGGGAAGGAGCAAAACCTTTAAGGTGAACAAATAATTTGATGTCAAAAGATAGGTTAAACCTGTGTTTAATAGGAGTAGCTTTAGTCTCTCCCTGTGCTCATTTCTCCCCCTCGGGGATTCAGTCAGTCAGTGGTAGAGTGCGAGCAAAGGGTCAGGTGTCAACGGGGAGTTTGTTTTGGGCCAGTGTCAAGCATTCATTTACTTCCTCTTTCTCGCTATGCGTCTCAACCTGCATCACTTCCTTCCTGGCAGGAAACGCTGCTCGGCTCTACTGCTCGGCTCAGCCGTACCCTTCCTGAGCCACGGCTCAAAGTCAGGCAATTACCACTATCATACCTAGTCTTTTTCCTCTGTTTCTCGCTCATTCCCTCCCTCCCGTTATCCCTCTCTCATCTCCCTAGACATCCATCATTCTCCCTCATCTCCCTAGACATCCATCATTCTCCCTCATCTCAATAAACATCCATCATTCTCCCTCATCTCCCAAGACATCCATCATTCTCTCCCTGCCGTTATCCCTCCCTCATCTCCCTAGACATCCATCATTCTCTCCCTCCCTCATCTCCCTAGACATCCATCATTCTCTCCCTCCCATTATCCCTCATCTCCCTAGACATCCATCATTCTCCCTCATCTCCCTAGACATCCATCATTCTCCCTCATCTCAATAAACATCCATCATTCTCCCTCATCTCCCAAGACATCCATCATTCTCTCCCTGCCGTTATCCCTCCCTCATCTCCCTAGACATCCATCATTCTCTCCCTCCCGTTATCCCTCTCTCATATCCCTAGACATCCATCATTCTCCCTCATCTCCCTAGACATCCATCATTCTCCCTCATCTCCCTAGACATCCATCATTCTCTCCCTCCCTCATCTCCCTAGACATCCACCATTCTCTCCCTCCCTCATCTCCCTAGACATCCATCATTCTCTCCCTCCCATTATCCCTCCCCCATCTCCCTAGACATCCATCATTCTCTCCCTCCCGTTATCCCTCTCTCATCTCCCTAGACATCCATCACTCTCCCTCATCTCCCTGGACATCCATCATTCTCTCCCTCCCGTTATCCCTCCCTCATCTCCCTGGACATCCATCATTCTCTCCCTCCCGTTATCCCTCCCTCATCTCCCTAGACATCCATCATTCTCTCCCTCCCGTTATCCCTCCCCCATCTCCCTAGACATTCATCATTCTCTCCCTCCCGTTATCCCTCTCTCATCTCCCTAGACATCCATCACTCTCCCTCATCTCCCTAGACATCCATCACTCTCCCTCATCTCCCTAGACATCCATCATTCTCTCCCTCATCTCCCTAGACATCCATCATCATCTCCCTAGACATCCATCATTCTCTCCCTCCCGTTATCCCTCCCTCATCTCCCTAGACATCCATCATTCCTTCCCTCCCGTTATCCCTCTCTCATCTCCCTAGACATCCATCACTCTCCCTCATCTCCCTAGACATCCATCATTCTCTCCCTCCCGTTATCCCTCCCTCATCTCCCTAGACATCCATCATTCTCTCCCTGCCGTTATCCCTCCCTCATCTCCCTAGACATCCATCATTCCCTCCCTCCCGTTATCCCTCCCTCATCTCCCTAGACATCCATCATTCTCTCCCTCTCGTTATCCCTCCCTCATCTCCCAAGACATCCATCATTCCCTCCCTCCCATTATCCCTCTCCCAAGACATCCATTATTCCCTCCCTCCCGTTATCCATCTCTCATCTCCCTAGACATCCATCATTCTCTCCCTCATCTCCCTAGACATCCATCATTCTCTCCCTCCCGTTATCCCTCCCTCATCTCCCTAGACATCCATCATTCTCTCCCTCCCGTTATCCCTCCCTCATCTCCCTAGACATCCATCATTCCCTCCCTCCCGTTATCCCTCCTTCATCTCCCTAGACATCCATCATTCTCTCCCTGCCGTTATCCCTCCCTCATCTCCCTAGACATCCATCATTCCCTCCCTCCCGTTATCCCTCCCTCATCTCCCTAGACATCCATCACTCTCCCTCTCGTTATCCCTCCCTCATCTCCCAAGACATCCATCATTCCCTCCCTCCCGTTATCCCTCTCTCATCTCCCAAGACATCCATTATTCCCTCCCTCCCGTTATCCATCTCTCATCTCCCTAGACATCCATCATTCTCTCCCTCATCTCCCTAGACATCCATCATTATCTCCCTCATCTCCCTAGACATCCATCATTCTCTCCCTCCCGTTATCCCTCCCTCATCTCCCTAGACATCCATCATTCTCTCCCTCCCGTTATCCCTCCCTCATCTCCATAGACATCCATCATTCTCTCCCTCCCTCATCTCCCTAGACATCCATCATTCTCTCCCTCCCGTTATCCCTCCCTCATCTCCCTAGACATCCATCATGCTCTCCCTCCCGTTATCCCTCCCTCATCTCCCTGGACATCCATTTCTCTGCAACCTATATTACTTCTCTCTTCTATCACTGCTGTATCATTAACTGTTAACATGGTTTACTGAAATGTTACTGTGAGGTGATATCCACCCTGTCTCCCTCCTCTCTGGTCAACTTATTGGAGTCAAATATAGCTCAGGGCTCTCTTAACCTGTTCCTAGGGATGTACAATCCTGTAGGTTTTTCCTCCAACTTATCGAGCGCACCTGATTGTAATAATTACCTGGTTGATAAACTGAATCAACTGGGGTTGGAGTGAAAACCTAGAAGAGGGTAGCGCTCCAGAAACATGGCTGGAGACACTTGATCTAGCCCAACACCTGAGCCCCCCTGGCTTAGACAGTGAAACCTCTAGTCCCTTGCTTCCTTCCCCTTTAGTAGTCCAATCCCCAAACACCTTGCCTTGGCTCCTCAACCAGAGACATGTGGCTCATTTAATCTGCTGAAATGCTGAGGCAGACAGACCCTTGAAAAACATCAGGATTACACATGTGGCCGGGTGGAACTGCATGCACAGGGCTGTAATTGCATAGTGAGAATGTTAACAAAAACGTGTGTGTGTGTGAGAGTCACAGGGAATCATGGATATCATGGACATTTACTCTAATCTACTCTAAACACATAAACCACATCACTGGCTGTGAATTAGTGCATATGTGTGTGTGTGTGTGTGTGTGTGTGTGTGTGTGTGTGTGTGTGTGTGTGTGTGTGTGTGTGTGTGTGTGTGTGTGTGTGTGTGTGTGTGTGTGTGTAGGTCTCAACAGCATCAAGTCAGAGAGTTTGCAAGAACAGATACACTTCAATCACTGTGTGAAAACTTCAGGTACGAGGCAGTACAACCACAGACCTGAAGAAAAACAGGATATTAAACCGCTACAATTGCCAGGGGTTGGCAGACAAACTACACTCATTCTACTGCCTCTATCTGGACTTTGCTTTTTTATTATCGAATCCACACTTTTACAAGGAGGCTGATCAATGTGAGAATATAAGGCAACTAACACTGAATCAATCTCTATTAACATCATAAGCATTGATACTCTTACTAGCTGCATGGATGGCTTTGTTGTAGGCTACAACACTGCCTCACAGACTGTCGATACAATGCTGCTAAACATATATTCTGCAGCTAAAGATATGGTGGAGCTCAGTAGGACTTCAGACTGCAGTCCCAGTCCAGACCAGTAGAAATGGAGCAGCTATGCAGAACATGGAGGACATTTTGGCTCTTAAATTCAACAGTCCACAATTAGACGAACACGTGGGGACTTGGAGCACGTGGGGACTTGGAGCACGTGGGGACTTGGAGCACATGGGGACTTGGAGCACGTGGGGACGGTACTTTGGAAAAGTCCACGGAGGACAGCTGTCTACATGCCTCAAGACAGCCAGTAGTACTGACTGACAGAAAGACTGATAGCTCCACAACAAACCAGCATTCCACAACCCAATTTCAACTTTGGCCTCTACTCCCCCCCTCCAGTCTCCCCCTGGCCATTTCCTGTTTATTTTCATCAGAGGAACTCTGATTTAGTCTCTATCAGTCAGCACAGGCCTGAGGAAACCAGAGCCATCCTCCATTACACTGCCATCACACCTCCCTACACACACACACACACACACACACACACACACACACACACACACACCCCCCACTACAAACACACGCACAAATGTACCCCCCCACGTGTACCCCCCCCCACACACACACACACACACAAAAAAGTACCCCCCTACACACACACCGCCCTACACACACATGCAAACACCCCCTAACACAAACCCCAGACATGCACACAAAAGTACCCCCCTACACACACCCACATACCCCCCTACACACACGCACCCCCCCTACACACACGCACACATACCCCCCCTACACACACACACACACACACACACACACACACACGAGGTCGACCGATTAATCCGGGCTGATTTCAAGTTTTCATAACAATCGAAAATCGGTATTTTTGGGTGCCGATTTTGCCAATTTAAAAAAAAATGTATACCTTTATTTAACTAGGCAAGTCAGTTAAGAACACATTCTTATTTTCAATGATGGCCTAGGAACGATGGGTTAACTGGCTTGTTCAGGGGGAGAACGACAGATTCACAGCTCAGGGGATCCAATCTTGCAAACTTACAGTTAACTAGTCCAACGCTATAACCACCTGCCTCTCGTTGCACTCCACGAGGAGCCTGCCTGTTACGCGAATGCAGTAGAACCCAAGGTAAGTTGCTAGCTAGCATTAAACTTATCTTATAAAAAACAATCAATCATAATCACTAGTTATAACTACACATGGTTGATGATATTACTAGTTTATCTAGCGTGTCCTGCATTGCATATAATCGATGCCAAGCTGGGGGATGATTTAACAAAAGCGCATTTGCCTTTCTTAAAATCAATACACAGAAGTATATATTTTTAAACCTGCATATTTAGCTAAAAGAAATCCAGGTTAGCAGGCAATATTAATCAGGTGAAATTGTGTCACTTTTCTTGCGTTCATTGCACGCAGTCAGGGTATATGCAACAGTTTGGGCCGCCTGGCTCGTTACAAACTAATTTGCCAGAATTTTACGTAATTATGACATAACATTGAAGGTTGTGCAATGTAACAGAAATATTTAGACTTATGGATGCCACCCATTAGATAAAATAAGGAATGGTTCCGTATTTCAATGAAAGAACAAACATTTTGTTTTCGAAATGATAGTTTCCGGATTCGACCATATTAATGACCAAAGGCTCGTATTTCTGTGTGTTAAGTTATAATTAAGTCTATGATTTGATAGAGCAGTCTGACTGAGCGATGGTAGGCAGCAGCAGGCTCGTAAGCATTCATTGAAACAGCACTTTTGCCAGCAGCTCTTCGCAAGCACAGCGCTGTTTATGACTTCAAGCCTATCAGCCTAATGGCTGGTGTAACCGATGTGAAATGGCTAGCTAGTTAGCGGGGTGCGCACTAATAGCGTTTCAAACATCACTCGCTGAGACTTGGAGTAGTCGTTCCCCTTGCTCTGCAAGGGCTGCTGCTTTTGTGGAGCGACTGGGAACTCTGCTTCGAGGGTGGCTGTTGTCGACGCGTTCCTGTTCGAGCCCAGATAGGGGCGAGGAGAGGGACGGAAGCTATACTGTTACACTGGCAATACTACAGGGCCTATAAGAACATACAATAGTCAAAGGTATGTGAAATACAAAATGGTATAGAGAGAAATAGTCCAAAAATCCTATATTAACTACAACCTAAAACTTCTTATCTTGGAATATTGAAGTCTCATGTTAAAAGTAACCACCAACAGAGCAAGGAACTCAAACGGTAGCTTTTTTAAATGGCACATATTGCACTTCTACTTCTCCAACACTTTGTTTTTGCATTATTTAAACCAAATTGAACATGTTTCATGATTTATTTGAGGCTAAATTGATTTTCTATTGATGTATAATATTAAGTTAAAATAAGTGTTCATTCAGTATTGTTGTAATTGTCATTATTACAAATAAATGGCCAATTAATCGGTATCAGCTTTTTTTGGTCCTCCAATAATCAGTATCGACGTTAAAAAAAAAATCTTAAAATCGGTCGACCTCTAACACACACACACACCCCTCTAACACACACACCTACACGTCCCCCCCTACACACACACGTACAAACATGTACATACCCCCCTACACACACAAAATCCCCCACCCCCCTACACACACGTACCCAGCCCACACACACACACACACGTACCCCCCTACACACACGTACCCAGCCCACACACACACACACACACACATACCCCCCTACACACACGCTTTGACACATACCTCACCACACACAAATGTAACCCCTCTACACACGCACACACACACACACACCCCCCCCCCACAAACACGTACCCCCTACACAAACAGACACACACACACCCCACACCCGTGGAACACCCCCCTATCCACATCGATGGAACAGTAGTGGAGAGGGGAGCAAGTTTTAAGTTCCTCGGCATACAAATCACAGACAAACTGAATTGGTCCACTCACACAGACAGCATCGTGAAGAAGGCGCAGCAGCGCCTCTTCAACCTCAGGAGGCTGAAGAAATTCGGCTTGTCACCAAAAGCACTCACAAACTTCTACAGATGCACAATCGAGAGCATCCTGGCGGGCTGTATCACCGCCTGGTACGGCAACTGCTCCGCCCTCAACCGTAAGGCTCTCCAGAGGGTAGTGAGGTCTGCACAACGCATCACTGGGGGCAAACTACCTGCCCTCCAGGACACCTACACCACCCGATGTTACAGGAAGGCCATAAAGATCATCAAGGACATCAACCACCCGAGCCACTGCCTGTTCACCCCGCTATCATCCAGAAGGCGAGGTCCGTACAGGTGCATCAAAGCTGGGACCAAGAGACTGAAAAACAGCTTCTATCTCAAGGCCATGAGACTGTTAAACAGCCACCACTAACATTGAGTGGCTGCTGCCAACACACTGACACTGACTCAACTCCAGCCACTTTAATAATGGGAATTGATGGGAAACGATGTAAATATATCACTAGCCACTTTAAACAATGCTACCTTACTTACCCTACATACATTATTCATCTCATATGCATACGTATATACTGTACTCTATATCATCGACTGCATCCTTATGTAATACATGTATCACTAGCCACTTTAACTATGCCACTTTGTTTACATACTCATCTCATATGTATATACTGTACTCGATACCATCTACTGTATCTTGCCTATGCTGCTCTGTACCATCACTCATTCATATATCCTTATGTACATATTCTTTATCCCCATACACTGTGTATAAGACAGTAGTTTAGGAATTGTTAGATTACTTGTTGGTTATTACTGCATTGTTGGAACTAGAAGCACAAGCATTTCGCTACACTCGCATTAACATCTGCTAACCATGTGTATGTGACAAATAAAATTTGATTTGATTTGATTTTGATTTGATTTGTAGCCCCCTACACACAAATTTACCCCCCTACACACACATATTCCCACCCTTATACACACACACACCACACACACACACACACACACACACACACACACACACACACACACACACACACACACACACACACACACACAGGCCTATTCCTATTTTGTCCTGTTTATCAAAAGTGTTGAAAAACTTGTCAATAATGAACTGACTGGCTTGCTTGATGTCTATATTATTCTCTCTGGAAACCAGAATGCAAACACTCAGGTTTTGGATGTGTCACTGCAACCTTAAAAAGATCCTCGATGTCACCATTGCCCTTAATTCTAAGCAATATTGTGCTGCCATTTTTATTGACTTGGCCAAAGATTTTGATACGGTAGACCATTCTACTCTTGTGGACCGGCTAAGGAGTATTGGTGTCTGAGGGGTCTTTGGCCTGGTTTGCCCACTACCTCTCTCAAAGAATACAGTGTATAATGTCAGAATATCTGCTGGGTCAGCCACTGCCTGTCACCAAGGGTGTACCCCAAGGCTCAATCCTAGGCCCCATGCTGTTTTCTATTTACATCAACAACATAGCTCAGGCAGTAGGAAGCTCTCTCATCCATTTATATGCAGTCAGCTCTCCAAAAAACCCTCTCTGCCCTTAACCTTGTTCTGAACACCTCCAAAACAAAAAGGTCATGTGGTTTGGTAAGAAGAATGCCCCTCTCCCCACAGGTGTTATTACTACTATTACTAGGGTTTAGGGCTTAAGGTAGTCAACTCATACAAGTACTTGGGAGTATGGCTAGACAGTGCACGGTCCTCTCAGCACATATCAAAGCTGCAGGCTAAAGTTAAATCTAGACTTTACTCTATCGTAATCGCTTCTCTTTTACCCCAGCTGCCACATTATCCCTGATTCAGAGGAACCATCCTACCCATGGTAGATTACGGAGACATCATAGATCGGCAGGTAGGGGTGCTCTCGAGCGGCTAGATTTTCCTCACCAGTCGGTCATCAGATTTGCCACCAATGCTCCTTATAGGACACATCACTGCACTCTTTCCTCCTCTAAACTGGTCATCTCTGTATACCTGTCGCAAGACCCACTGGTTGATGCTTATTTATAAAACCCTCTTATGCCTCACTCCCTCCTATCTGAGAAATCTACTGCAGCCCTCATCCTCCACATACTGGCAGAACGGGTGTTGTCACATTCTGTTAAAGGTCCCCAAAGCACCAACATCCCTAGGTCCCTCCCCTTTTCAGTTCACTGCAGCTAGCAACTGGAATGAGCTGCAAAAAACAGCCAAACAGGACAGTTTTATCTCAATCTCTTCATTCAAAGACTCAGTCATGGACACTCTTACTGACAGTTGTGACTGCTTTGTGTGAAGTATTGTTGTTGCTACCTTCTTGCCATGTTGCTGCCATGTCATGTTGTCTTCGATCTCTTTATGTAGTGTTGTGTCTTGTAGTAATGTGTTTTGTCCTACCAAAAGCCCTTTTGGAGTTTTGGTTAGGCAGTCATTGTAAATAAGAATTTGTTCTTTAACTGACTTGCCTAGTTAAAAAAAGTTTAATTAAATAAAAAATAAGGGTGGAGCTAGCTGGCTGGGAGAGTCAAAGCTGCCCCCTCCTTCCCTCTGTTCCCCCTTTCTTTTGGTTTCCCAGTCTCCTTCGACAAAAAAAAACAGTGTGGGAGACCAGCAAACTGAGGCCCCACAGTAAAACCACATAATTACCCATCACAAAGCCCTCAGTGTTGTGTGCCTGCCTGCCTGACCTGCCAGAGGCTCAGCTGCACCATACCCCGCTCCAACTCCTGCCCCCTCTATTCCTCCCCTCCTTTCTCAATCATCCCTTTGCTCAAGCCACAGCTCTACCCCCTCTCATTCGCTCTAGTCTCAACGCGAGCCAAGGCTGGGGCTGCTTCATACCATCTGTGTCCTCAGCAACACAGACAACTGGGCAGCTGTACTGGGCTATTGCTATGCTGCCTAGTGACAGCCATGGTGGCTGTGAGCTCTCAACACTGTCTGTGATCTTTGCTAAAATCGAAACAAAGAGAACTTCACTTCCCAGCGAGCCCTACGATGTAATTAGTCTCAGAAAAAAAATGTGAGCACATGCTGTGGTTGATGTGAAGAGAGCCACATTCTCCCTGCGTGACTCTCAGAAGGAACTCGAACAGGAATGTACTTCCATTAGTCATGCTGAGTCTGCACACAAATTAGGAACTAATACAAAGCCAAACATACCTGTGTGTGTGTGTACAGACGGACGGCGGCTATAAAGTCATGTTTAAGTGTAGCAGATGGAGCTGCTCCAAATTAAAACACCAATTAAAAAGGTAAATTATTCAAAATGGCAGGTTAGCAGAGTCCCTTGTCAGATCCAGACAGATGGAGTCAGGTGAGGAGAGCACGCTAGACATCCTTAAATTGCCATGCTTGTTAGGTTCATGAGATTCCAAGTCCAGAAGAGACAAAGTTCGAAGTGATGACCAAGCAACTCTTGAGGGTGTTATGGGTGGCGCCCTGCTTGTGATTGGCCCTCAAACTGTTTGCGGTTTTAAATAATAAAAAGTGACCCGATTCAGGAAACTAGGAATATGTGAAATGATATTTTTTCAATCCAAATTAGTTTTTTGGCAGAAATGCCTTCTTAAACATGTGAACTTTCAAATGCCATCTGTAAATACGAATAAAATTGTTAAAATACTTAACCTTGTTGGTTAAGCCACAGAAAAAGGTAGCAACCTTCACTACAGCCATGATTGGCTGAGATCATGAGGGGGCTGGACATGCCGAGAGAGGAGTTCGGATTAGTCTGCCATATTGAAGGCTTTTAGTTATTTGAGCTCGTCAGTCTGTTGGTAATGCTGCCGAATGTGGCATTTTGAAAAATGTATTGTGTAGTGGAGCTGCATAAGTGTTACTCTACACTTTCTGGAGGATCAAGTTCTGAAATTAGAAACGTGTAATATCTGAAAATGTAGCAATCAATCTTACCTGTATACAGTTGAAGTCAGAAGTTTCCATACACTTGAGTTTTAATGACGACGACCTATTCTTCAACCACTCCACAAATTTCAGTTTTGGCAAGTCGGTTAGGACATCGACTTTGTGCATGATACACTTATGTTTTTCCAAAAATTGTTTACAGACTGAATTATAAGTGAAATAATCTATGTATCCCAATTCCAGTGGGTCAAAGGTTTACATACACTAAGTTGACTGTGCCTTTACACAGCTTGGCAAATTCCTGAAAAGTATGTCATGGCTTTAGAAGCTTCTGATAGGCTAATTGACATCATTTGAGTCAATTGGAGGTGTACCTGTGGATGTATTTCAAGGCCTACCTTCAAACTCGGTGCTTCTTTGCTTGACATCATGGGAAATTCAAAAGAAATCAGCCATGACCCCAGAAATTGTAGACCTCCACAAGTCTGGTTCATCCTTGGAAGCAATTTCCAAACGCCTGAAGGTACCACGTTCATCTGTACAAACAATAGTACGCAAGTATAAACACCATGGGACCACGCAGCCGTCATACCGCTCAGGAAGGAGACGTGTTCTGTCTCCTAGAGATGAACGTACTTTGGTGTGAAAAGTGCACATAAATCCCAGAACAGCAGCAAAACAACCTTGTGAAGATGCTGGAGGAAACAGGTGCAAAAGTATCTATATCCACAGTAAAACGAGTCCTATATCGACATAACCTGAAAGGCCGCTCAGCAAGGAAGAAGCTACTGCTCCAAAACCGCAATAAAAAAGCCAGACTACGGTTTGCAACTGCACATTGGGACAAAGATCATACTTTTTGGAGAAACATCCTCTCGGCTGATGAAACAAAAACAAAAACTGTTTGGCCATAATGACCATCGTTATGTTTGGAGGAAAAAGGGGAGGCTTGCAAACCGAAGAACACCATCCCAACCGTGAAGCACGGGGGGTGGTAGCGTCATGTTGTGGGGGTGCTTTTCTGCAGGAGAGACTGGTGCACTTCACAAAATAGATGGCACTATGAGGGAGGGAAATTGTGTCAGTCAGCAAGTTAAAGCTTGGTCGCAAATGGGTCTTCCAAATGGACAATGACTCCAAGCATACTTCCAAAGTTGTGGCAAAATGGCTTAAGGACGTCAAGGTATTGGAGTGGCCATCACAAAGCCCTGACCTCAATCCTATAGACAATTTGTGGGCAGAACTGAAGAAGTGTGTGCGAGCAAGGAGGCCTACAAACCTGACTCAGTTACACCAGCTCTGTCAGGAGGAATGGGCCAAAATTCACCCAACTTATTGTGGGAAGCTTGTGGAGGGCTACCTGAAATGTTTGACCCAAGTCAAACAATTTAAAAAGGCAAATGTACCAAATATTAATGGAGTGTATGTAAACTTCTGACCACTGGGAATGTGATGAAAGAAATAAAAGTTTAAATAAATCACTACTATTATTCTGACATTTCACATTCTTAAAATAAAGTGGTGACCCTAACTGACCTAAGAAAGGGAATTTTTACTAGGATTTAATGTCAGGAACTGTTAAAGACGTATGTATTTGGCTAAAGTGTATGTAAACTTCCGACTTTAACTGTATATCATGCATGATGGAAGCGTCTCCCTGTCAGGAATGCCATAGCGCAGTTGACGAAATCAGTGGAATTATAGTATGATAGTTAGAGGAGTTCTCCATCTCTATCTCCGGATTACATCTTCAAACTCAGGGCAACCGTGGTATGGCATTCCTGACAGGGAGACATGCATGATGATGTATACAGTTGAGATAGCTAGCTACATTTTCAGATATTACACATTTCAAATGGACAGAAAGTTGTTTCATTTCAAGCTAAAGGGTACTGTTAGCTAGCTAACGTTAGCTGGCTGGCTCCCTAGCTGACATTATTTGTTTCCCAGAACTGTTTGCTTTGCTAGTTAGATCCTAATGTTTACCTAGCTAACAGTACCTGGTTGGTTAGCTCCCAGCACTAGCATTGTTGGCATGTTGTTCATTGTTGTTTAACTAGCTAACTAACTAACTGGCTGGCTCATTAGCTAACATTACGTGTGTGATCTTAAACATTTACCTAGCTTGGTTCATTGTTTACCTAGCTAGCTAACTACATGTCTTAAACTAAAAAGTTACCTATTAGCTAGCTAGCTAACCTTAGTGGAGGTCATTATTCGTTTCCCAGAGCTGTTTGCTTTTCTAGTTATAGCCAAATGTTCGGCATTGTTGGCACTCTTTGTTCTTTGTTGTTTAACTAGCCAAACTTAGCTGGCTGGCTCTTTAGCTAATGTTATCCGACATGTGTACAACACCCGTTGAATATGGCAAAAAAGCATAATGACATGGATGCCAGCAGAGCTGGTTAGGCTGTTTGTCATCCATAGGTAAACAAATCGGCCAGAGCATCAAGCGCTCTGAATGTGCTGAGAGCGAAACAAGATGGTTGGGGCTAAAGCTTAAGAGGGTGTGAACGATGCTGAATGGGTGTAGACAAAGAGCTCTTCACTCAAAAGAACAAAAGAGAAAAAGGCAAAGTGAGTTTACAAATTGATCAACTTCCAAAGCAGAATTACTTTCTCATTGTTCGTCAAATGCAGTGTATGATATACCATTATGTAGCTCTGAGTCTATACTTCTATTTCATGTAAACAAAAACATTTTTAAAAACACCATTTCAATTTTGCAACACAAGACTGAATCCAGGTGGCGAGTCACATATATTGTTCAAAACAAGCTGTTCAGTTGCAACTCTGCCCCTCAGTCACTGCCAGCAACCACGTAGGCCATGCAAACATTGCTTGGATTGTTTTGCCAGCTATTTGTTATGGGGAAGGAACTTCCCCAATGAAATCACAGGTTTTCAGAGGATATATTATAAACAGCACATAGTAAAATTGACTACCCTGGGGGGGGGGGGGGGGGGCTCAGTCAGAACTTCCAGGTCTGCTCTAGTCTCCTTTCCAATGAGTCTCTGGCACGTGAGACGAGATCTGCTCTCAGGTACAGACGGCACTAAAGCAAAGTAACTTGTAAATAAATAACTCATTACAGTCATGGGAGCCTGGGACCGCAAACTGGACAACAACATCCAACAGGAGTCAAGAGATGAGTCTCCCTGGAACATTCTCATCATGGATCTGGTAGGACAAAAGAAAAAGCATATAGTTTCTCCCCCCCTATGGTGTTCATCAGGTTAGGTGACAGGGCGACATATGTACGAAAACCGGGTGAATCACAAAGCATGATTAAATCAACTGGCCAGCTACAGTAATTTTGAGAAACATTTTTTGGTCAAATAAACCAGTTACCTACCTTTGATAAGCAGCTAGCTAGCTGGTAGCCTGCTAGCTAGCTCCCATGCCAATTTCAAGTCTTTCCATACTAATACAGTACTGACTAACTCGGAAATATGAAGTTATATCAGAAGGAAAGTTAACTGGCTAGCGCATCAAGCTTTGTGACATGTCAGCTTGCTATCCCTAGTTAGATAATGAGTTCACATGTTGCATCTGCATGCTTGTTGTGTTTTCCCTGGTGCACTCGTTCGCACATAAGCTGACTGCTTGTTCTAAATAGTATAATCTAACCTGTTTAAAACAATGACAGCATGTGCAGCAGTGGTCTTTTTTTTAATCCAAAAGTGAAATGGTGTATTTATGCTGTTGTTCAAATGCACAGACTAATTTCCAAAAGCACTGTATATAAAGCATTCAGACCCTTTGACTTTTTCAAAATGTTGTTACGTTACAGCCTTATTCTAAAATTGAGTCAATTGTTTTTTACTCCTCTAATCAAATAAACACACAATACCCAAAATGACAAAGGAAAAACAAGTTAACATTTTTGCAAAATGTACACTACCGGTCGAAAGTTAACCCTTGAACGAGTAGGTGTGTTTATTTTTCATATTTTCTACATTGTAGAATAATAGTGAAGACCTCAAAACACACATATGGAATCATATCGTTTAGGGGCAGAATGATAGATTTTTACCTTCTTAGCTCGGGGATTTGATCCTGCAACCTTCCGGTTACTAGTCCAATGGTCTAACCACTAGGCTACCTGCCTCCCCCAGAAACAAGATTCTCTGGTCTGATGAGATTGAACTCTTTGGCTTGAATGCCAAGTGTCATATCTGGAGGAAACCTGGCACCATTCCTATGGCGAAGCATGGTGGTGGCGGACTGTGAGACTAGTCAGGATTGAGGGAAAGATGAATGGCACAAAGTACAGCGATCCTTGACGAAAACCTGCCAAGAGCGTTCAGGACCTCGGACTGGGGCAAAGTTTCACATTCCAACAGGACAATGACTAAGCACACAGCAAAAACAACGTCGGAGTGGCTTTGGGACAAGTCTCTGAATGTCCTTCAGTGGCCCAGCCTGAACACAGAACCATGACAGAGCATGAGAGGATCGGCAGCGAAGAATGAGAAACTGCCCAAATACAGGTGTGCCAAGCCTGTAGCGTCATACCCAAGAAGACAAGGCTGTTATTGCTGCCAACAATGTACTGAGTAAAGGGTCTGAATACTTAATGTAATATTTTATATTTACATTACTGGTCAATTTTTAGAACCCCTACTCATTCAAGGGTTTTTCTTTATTTTTTTTCTACATTGTAGAATAATAGCGAAGACAAACTATGAAATAACACACATGGAATCATGTAGTAATCAAAAAAAAGTGTTAAACAAATCAAAATCTATTTTATTTGAGATTCTTCAAATAGCCACCCTTTGCCTTGATGACAGCTTTGCACACTCTTGGCATTCTCTCAGCCACCTTCATGAGTTAGTCACCTGGCATGCATTGAAATGAACAGGTGTGCCTTTAAGTTAATTTGTGGAATTTCTTTCCTTCGTGCTTTTGAGCCAATCTGGTGTGTTACAAGGTGGGGGGTATATGGCTATTTGGTAAAGGACCAAGTCCATATTATGGCAAGAACAGCTCAAATAAACAAAGAGAAACGGCAGTCCATTACTTTAACTTCTTGGTGACGGGGCAGTATTTTCACGTCCGAATGAAATGCATGCCCAAATTCAACTGCCTGCTACTCATCCCCAGAAGATATGCATATTATTAGTAGATTTGGATAGAAAACACTGAAGTTTCAAGAACTGTTTGAATCATGTCTGTGAGTATAACATAACTTATTTAGCAGGTGAAACCCCGAGGACAAACATTCAGATTTTTTTTTTAGGTCACTCTTTTCAATTGGTTTTCATTGGAAATCCAGATTTCTAAGGGACGTTCTTGCAGTTCCTATCGCTTCCACTGGATGTCAACAGTCTTTAGAAATTGGTTGAGGTTTTTCTTTTGTGTAATGAAGTACGGCCATCTTGAACGAGGGTCACTTGAAGTGTACTGTTAGAGGTGCGTGACCAGAGAGCGACCATTTGTGATGTTTATGGGACATATTGGAGTGCCAACAAAAGAAGCTTGTCAAAGGTGAATTATATT
Source organism: Oncorhynchus masou masou (assembly GCF_036934945.1). NCBI lineage: Eukaryota > Metazoa > Chordata > Actinopteri > Salmoniformes > Salmonidae > Oncorhynchus > Oncorhynchus masou. The sequence continues at coordinate 57,844,516 of NC_088216.1, read as the reverse complement.
TTTATTTTTGTGTCCCGCCTGCAGGGTTGAAATATGCTTTCTCTCTTTGTTTACGGAGGTGCTATCCTCAGATAATAGCATTGTTTGCTTTGAAATCTGACATGTTGGCTGAATTCACAACAAGTGTAGCTTTAATTTGCTATCTTGCATGTGTGATTTAATGAAAGTTTGATTTTTATAGTAATTAATTTGAATTTGGCGCTCTGCATTTTCCCTGGAGAGGTTAAGACATGAAGGTCAGTCAATATGGAATATTTCAAGAACTTTGAACATTTCTTCAAGTGCATTCGCAAAAAACATCAAGTACTATGATGAAACTGGCTCTGATGAGGACCCCCATCGGAAAGGAAGACCCAGAGTTGGATGCAGAAGATAAGTTCATTAGGGGCGGCAGGGTAGCCTAGTGGTAGGAGCGTTGGACTAGTAAAGGAAAGGTTGAAAGATCGAATCCCCTTGCTGACAAGGTAAAAACCTGTCGTTTGGCCCCTCAACAAGGCAGGCCATTATTGAAAATAAGACTTTGTTCTGAACTGACTTGCCTAGTTAAGTAAAGGGTCAAAAAAAGAAATACAGAGGAGCTCTGGAGCCATGTCAGTGACCACTGGGTTCTTGGTCACCTACCTGACGAAGAGTCCTGGTGTTTCCAAACATCTTCCATTTAATGGAGGTCAATGCTGCAGACATTTTTCGGTACCCTTCCCCAGATCTGTGCCGACAATCCTGTCTGAGCTCCACAAAAGATTCCCTTGACCTCATGGCTTGGTTTTTGCTATGACATTGTGAGACCTTGTATAGACAGGCCTTTTCAAATCATGTCCAACAATTGAATTTAACACAGGTCGGCTTCAATCAAGTTGTAGAAACAAAGATCAACGGAAACAGGATGCACCCGAGCTCAATTTCAAGTCTCGTAGCAAAGTGTCTGAATACTTATGTAAATAACGTACTTCAGTTTGCATTAAAAACATTTGCAAAAATGTCTAAAAAAATGTTTTTTGCTTTGTCATTATGGGGTATTGGATGTAGGATTGAAGAGGGAAAATTGTTATTTAAATACATTTTAGAATAAGACTAACTTAACAAAATGCAGAAAAAGTCAAGGGGTCTGAATACCGTTTCTTCTCAGCCAAACAGTGGTCACCGCTGTAAATGACCTTAAGATACAGAGACAGAGCTCTATGTATAGACAGCGATAGCATCATTTAAAGCATGGGGGATGGTGAAGTGTATACAGGCTGGGTTAGAATGAGTATGATGGTGCAGCTTTCTAAACAGGATCTAATGGCCCACCATTACACTACACTCTTATTTATATCACTCTCTTTCTCATATATATATATATATATTTATATCACTCTCTTTCTCATATATATATACACACACACACACATACACACACACACACACACACACACACACACACACACACACACACACCAACTCTGCCTGAAGTTCTGTGGACTTTTCTCCATGTTCTTCGACGTGACTGAGAATTGTAAGTGTTTTCAAGTCTACACACCTTACATAAGCTGTTAAAATAGACTTAGGATGGATGGTGTGTCAGGAATAATACTCCCCCTGTTTCAACTCACTGAGGTCTTCACCATACATCAGTATCAGATGAACAACAAGGACTGGCTGGCATGGCTCAATAAAGGGCCTGGCTGGCATGGCTCAATAGAGGGCCTGGCTGGCATGGCTCAATAGAGGGTTGTTAGGCAATGCATGAGAGAAGGCCTCAGTGTTCCACTATTGAGTGACTGAGCACAGTGATTATCTCTGTGAGTGCTATAAGTGTTCGAACACATCTTCCACTCATTTCGGCTTCAGTGAAATCATCACCATCATTGTACAGTGTTGTCCATACCGTCACCTCGAATTGGCTGACGGCCTCAGGGTCAAGCCACCAGGGTCAAAGGGTGAAAAGTTCAGTGAATGACAAGGCTCTGGAATACATAGTACACAGCTTTCCCAACCAGTCAGTCACCGAGCCCAACCAGCCAGCCAAGCAGACCAGGGAAACCGGCGGGGCCACACTTCACTGTGCAATTATCTCAATTACTCCTGCTTTGCCATAATGGCTGTTTTAGAGCTGCTGCTGTACACCAAGACTGTAAAACCAGCGTCTGCCTGCATCACTATGGCATATACAGTGGCACTCTGCTCTCTTATTGAATCTTTCGCACTTTCTCTGCACCCTCTTCCACTAACTCCGTTCTCATTTTCTCTCTGCCTTTCTGAAGTGTAGAGGCACCAGTCCTGGGTAATATAGGTCTCCCAGTCATTGAATTTTAATAATAATAATAATAATAATAATAATAATAATAATAATAATAATTAATAACGGGAAATTCCACAATAACGGAATTACGCTGAGCCTAAAATGCATGCCAATCAAAAAACATTTAAAAGTTTCAAAACCGTATGACTCATTTGAACAATTTATACAGTAAAGAAAACAAATCTAAATAGTGGAAAAATTGTGCAGATGCAAAGTTTGACAGAATCCGGTAAATGTCCCTCAGTTTTATTCTGCTACCAAACATTGTATCTGCACAGCTCTTCCTCTCAATTTGTTCTTGTAAAACTTTCAGTGGAAATTGTTAAAAGTAGTCCTTGTGTATGTATACAATTTGTTTTTGTTTTTAAGTGAAAAATCTTGAGTCTCAGCTTAAATTCTGTTACCATGGAATTACGACATCGACAACATCAGTTCAAACTGCCTTGAACTCTGCTGTCCTTGGGAAAAGAATTACTTAAAAATTAGGATGAGCCGGTTACGCAATGTGTAGTAAGAGGATTCCTAACCCCGGAGAAGAGACTAACTCTAATGGTAATACTCCTAGTCAACTCTTAAGAGTATAACGAGTGAGATGTAGAGAGGAATGTCATGGGTCGCAGTCCTAAAACATCCACATCTGGATAAAAAGAGGAAAAGCAAGTTCAGCGGTCAGAGTCCACATTCAAATAGCTACTTTTAAGAATGAGGCATAGTGGGAAAACTGCTTTTATGATATCTAGTGGATCTTGTTTCAGTAGCTGTTTTGAAGGAAGCAAGGACGAGTAGTGATATGTGCTCTGAGTCAATCTCAGTTCTGACCCCTTCATCTGGTTAATGAGAATTGGGTTAGGTTTCAGTTTAACCTGGGGCCTCACAATAGAACAGGGGCTCAGCCAGGGTTTGGTCAGGTTTCAGGGTATTCTCTAGGTGGGGCTGATATCAAAGAGGAGACACTACCCATAAACCCCTCTTCTGTGTGCTTCAATGTCTTTTTATGAGCACACACACACACACACTTGAAAAAGGCCACGCTGACATTGAGTTGGGTGAGGCCGCTCTAGTCCAGTTTATGGCGTTAGCGGGGTCATCCTGGGACCTCAGGGCACGCACACACACAGCTGTGGTGGCAGAGTGCCTGTAGCCTCCTGCTTGCCAGGTTGGCTGATTTATGTCTTCTCTGAGGAAGGCTTCATTCGGGTCGATAACGGTGCTATTCAGACCTAGGAGCAGCGTCAGCATTTTCTACCTCTTCACTCCACAAAAACTCAATGCAGAATTATCAGCAACACTGCCCCTTAAAATCTCTTTATACCCAACTTACACATTGTCTGCCAACAAAATGGTGTGTGTGGTACACTAGGGAAATATAATAGGCATAATAACGCACTAACACACACAGAGACTTACACTTTTCTGCAGCTCTCTGTTAGCTGCATGTAACGTGAAGTCTGGGGTACAAGCAGAAAATGTGGCGTTTAGACTCTCTGGATCAGTCACTGTCAGAGTGCCATCAACCCCCCTCAAATCTCGCTCTCCCTCACACACCTGCTTCAGCACTACACACTCTCTGGGATGGGCCAAATGGGGCAGCGGGCACACAGCTGGGCCAAATGGGGCCTCACACACGCAGCTCTTTGCTGTTTGAAGAGCTGTTTTTATGGGGTGGGAAACAAAATAGCACACCAAAGTACAAAAACTCATTATGGTCCACACATTCTTTCCAAAATCCTTAATAGCCCGGGGGGAGTTGTCATTCAACAAAGTAAATACTAAGGCTCAATAATGCGCAGTAGAGGAGTTGTTAGCAGAATTCTCACTTGTCAAATAGAGGATTGAACAATTGTCAACATCATGCTTGGTCCTATACAAAAGGGGAACTTGTAAATCTTGTAATGGCAAATCCATGAAAAATGATGTATAGCACCCGGTGCGATTCAGTTCCCAAGAGCAAATCTGTTTTCCCAGGAAACCCACCATTCTGATTCACACCCAGCTTTACCCGAAATTCTAGTAAACCAAATCACACACACATTACTGGAGAATCCTATACTGTATACACACAGTACTTCCCACAGCCCTGGCTATAAATGACAGTTCATGAATCATGAGTGAGCACATGGAGGCATTGAGAAACAATCAGTGTCAGGGACCAGAGACTCTGTGACCAAGTAAACAGTTGAGCAAAGTATAAGTCAATTGTTATCCAGCTGTGGTCTGGTCAGTGACCCAGAGTAATGCACACATACACATGTTACAGAGAAGAGGAAGATGTTTTGGGTTAACATGTCAAATGTGGGTCTACTCCAAAGATGAGAAGAAAAATTACTAAACAGACACTAAGACAGCCAGCTGATTCAGACTGGATAGACAGCAGTCATTGGGTGTTTAATGTGAGTGTTAAAAAGCTAATAGCACTTAAAGGAGAAAGAGTTTTAGTTGTGTCTGTCAGTTGGAGTCAGCCTGTAGCTGTGCATGGCTCAGCCAACTGACAGGATGGGTGTGCTGGTTTCCTGAGCCAGCCGAACAAAGGATAAGCATCTACTTCTGTTTTACTTGTAACTGCAGCCAGCCGAAGGAGGAAGTAACACATGGGGGGGGGGCAGGAAATGACATCATCTGTTCTGACAGCAGCAACAAATTCAAATGAAAGAAGAAAAAAAAAGGCACGGCTACAAGCAAGAGCATTTAAAGCTTGTGTGGAACAGAAAGAGTCAAAAGCCTTGAAGGTGGATTGAACGTAATACAAAAAGTTAGAGGAAGCTCACTACTTCAGATGAATATTTAGGTGATATAGCAGTGTTTTTTTTATTAACATCTGCACTAGGCAGTTATTTTAACCTTAACAGTTAACAAAATGCTTCCATGTGAGTGAAGACAGAAAAAGAGAATGTACTGAAAAGATGTGCTGATACATAGTGATGGCTTGGGCTAGAGGGCTGCATTCCCACAAGCATTCACTTTTCTGCTTTGTAGACTACACGTTAGCCTACTTATTAAAAAGCACCATTGCATTATTCACACACTCGGCACTCGCTGCTTCAAGTTCCTCACCTAGTTGGGCATGTGAGTTAAAGTACATCTTCAGTATCGGTATATGTGGTCAAAATGAAATGGTAGACTGCCTATGCACGTCATAGTTATCTTTCCAACAAATTAACTTAAATGTTATGCTATAGTTTACTACAGTGTGTGTAAGTAAATATTGATCATGGAAAGAAGTGGAGGGCGCTCAACCAATGTTAGTCAAGGTGCAATACAAATATTTGATAATTGAATATAAAAACGGTATACCTTTTAGGAGCAGGTGAGCGAGCCTTGCGCTTATCTTTTTAATAAATATTGATTACCCATTTGTCTCTGCCTGCAAACCGTTCTGCTCCTAAAAAGGTAGGCTATATCCTATATCCAAAATGTAGCTCAAGAGAAAGTGCAAGTGTCTGCTCTCTCCAACAACACGCTCTTCAAATGATGTCTAGCCTATTGGCTGATAGGCCTATGGCCCAGTAATACCGATAGCCTAATATAAAAAAATGGCCCACATGAGAATCTCTGGTAATTTACCCAATTTCGTAGGTTATTTTTGCGCATTCTGATATTGCCTATAGGGTGCAAAATTGCTGGGACCATGGCTGGCAAGCGTGCTGCATCACATACACCTAAAATAACATTGTGGGACTGCGGTCGGGTTCGGGACAAGTTCTTGCAGGAGCGGGTGGGAGTCGGCCAGAGAGCGGGATGAAGAAATCAGTCCCACGCAGTCATCAAGTTTGGGGCTTAATTTACTCCATATTTGCACGACTAATTCTACAACCGTAAAATTGTTATCTATCCAGGGAGGATCTTCATACAGTGAGGGGAGCTGTGAATAGTTTCAATTAAATAATTTCCACACATAGAAAATCCCATGTTTAAATTTCAAACAAAGTCCAATTTTGTGCCCTCAATTTGATTTCTTGCAGCCTTTTGGAGCATCAGGGGAATATTTAAAATGATTAGGTCATTTGGCAGCGGTGCTCATAGAGTATGAGTTTTTCACAAGAGCCCAACAGAACCAATGTCCTATAGGGTTTTCTAAACCGAAGAAAGTGATATGTCAGTTACATTAAAGGATAGAATACCAGCCAGTAGAAACAACATGATTATTCTGGTTAATATGAGCTGGAAGGAAAGGTATGATGAGTGGCTAATTTAGTCCCTGTCCCAATGGTCCATATTGGTCCAGTTGCCAGACAGGATCTCCTGCAAAAGGACTGCACTATCAAAACAAATTGACCTATCAATTACTGTCTTGACGGACCAGCTGTCACAACATTAACACCTAGGCCCCCTGGCCTGCTGCAGTCCAGGCATACCTCCCGCAGATATCCAAGCTATTCCCACCGACTCCACAAATAGTACTGCTGGGTGATTTGAAAAGTCATAGTCAAATCGATCGAGAATACTTTGATTTATTAGGATCCCCATTAACTGACGCCAATGGTGACAGCTAGTCTTACAGGGGTCCAGACAAAGAAAAATGTATTTACAATTGAAATACATTAACATGTAGTGTGCGGGTGCGCGCATCTACCACATGCATGTCAGTACATACTTTACACACAACAAGTAGGTCACATGGGGAGAAGTGTTGTGCCTTGTGGTGCTTAATTTGTTTTTGGAAACCAGGTTTGCTGTTCACTTGCGCTATATAAGATGGTAGGTAATTTCATGCACTCATGGCTCTGCATAATACTGTAGGTTTCCTTGAATTTGTTCTGGACCCGGGGACTGTGAAAAGACCCCTGGTGGCATGTCTGGTGGGGTAAGTGTGTGCTATGCAAACTATTTGGAATTTCCACAACACATTTCTTATAAAAACAAGTGACTCAGTCTTTCCTAAACTTTTAGCCAAGAGACACTTGTATGAATAGTATTAAGATCAGCCCTCTGATTACAATGACGAGCCACTTTGTCCTGAAACAGCTGAAGCTTAATTAGGTCTTTCTTTGCAGCACTTGAACATATGACTGGACAATAATCAAGGTAAGATAAAACTAGAGTCCACAGGAGTGTAAAGTCAAAAAAAGCGATCTCTTTATTTTGGCTAATAGAAACTGGATGGTGTTCAGAGAGAGATGGGAGGGGTTGAGGGGAGCTGAAGGATGGGACTGGATGGTGTTCAGAGATAGATGGGAGGGGTTGAGGGGAGCTGAATGGTGGGACAAATTAGTTTAAAAAATAAGTAAAATATACTGTGTCCATAAAATGTATAACCTGGGAGTAGAAGCCTAACTTATGTTGACCATTAGTTTACTCCAATTAGGGGAATATAAAGGAAAATATATATTTACCAAAAACAATATGGGGGATTGGAAATGACGCAGACAATTACATTGATAGAAGCTACAATCTGCAATAAAGCTGATCTTTGTATAGTTTTTTTCAAATGCAGGAACTGAGAAAGTTGTCCCCATAACACTTTCCTGACCAGGAAAAGTCCTTATAAAACAGTCATACTAGGTCATGGGTTATAGCTGATCAAAAGACTTCTCAGAGCAGTAGTGTACCGTAGATGGCTCAGTTGTATCAAGGTTCAGGTTAGGTGTGGGGCTTAAGTTATTCTACCAGATACATTAAAATGCTCCCTCTGGGAGGGTTGAGGAGTGAAAAGTAACAGGACGAGGACAATGATTATCAACACATTACCAGTGCCACCCTACGCTCTTCCTTTCCTTTGGTAAAGATGTGAACCTATAAGAAACCTCATATCACGCTGGTACCCACCAAGACCGAGCAGAAAGAGCAGAAATACACACAGCAAGAGATGCTTCAAATAATTTGAGATCGTCTAAGAGTGAGCGTCACTCTTCTGCTCTGGCGTCTACTTAAACTCTAACTTCCCCTCCCTCTGACACACACACACACACACACACACACACACACACACACGTCTCAATTATTGTATTGAAGGGTGGGAAAATACGACACTTGAGAAGATCAGATTAGGGCTGAGCCGTGAACAATGGCAGCAGAGGGCTGTGGTTTGGCAAAGCCACCCTGCTGATTAAACAGCTCAACCCCGGGCGCTATACACAGGAGCACTGACACCTAACCACAGAGATACTATCCTCCTGTCATAGCCCTTCTCTATTCTCATCATTCAGCCTCCTCTCCTTCACTGCCCTTTCATCCTCTCCAGCCATCTTCACTCTCCTTTTATCCTATCCCCTCCAAGTGTGTTCACTGACATTTTCAATCTCTCCCTGACCCAGTTCGTAATACCTACATGCGTCAAGCAGACCACCATAGTCCCTGTGCCCAAGAACACATATGTAACCTGTTTTAAATGACTACGGCTCAGTAGCGCTCACATTTGTAGCCATGAAAACAGCTACAACAGATCCACAGATGACGCATGCTCTATTGCACTCAACAGTGCCCTTTCCTACTTGGACAAAAGGAACACCTATGTGAGAATGCTGTTCATTGACTACAGCTCAGTGTTCAACACCATAGTGCCCTCCAAGCTCATCACTAAGCTAAGGTCCCTGGAACTGAACACATCCCTCTGCAACTGGATCCTGGAATTACGGACGCAATTCCCCCGGTTGTAAGGGTAGGCAACAACACATTCACCACGTTGACCCTCAACAAGGAGGGCCCCTCAGGGGTGAGTGCTTAGTCCCCTTGTGTACTCCCAGTTCACCCATGACTACTTGTCTACGCACGACTCCAACACCATCATTAAGTTTGCCGACAGCACGACGGTGTTAGGCCAAAACAATGACAGCCTATAGGGAGGAGGTAGGAGACCTGGCATTGTGGTGCTAACACACAAAACCTCTCCCTCAACGTCAGCAAAACAAAGGAGGTGATCATGGACAGCAGGAAACGGAGAGCCGAGCACACCATCACATTGACGGGGCTGTAGTGGAGCGGGAGCATAACGTTTCTCGGGGTCCACATCACTAAGACTCTATCATGGTCCAAAACACACCAACACAGTCGTGAAGACAGAAGACAATCCCTTCAGGAGGTTGAAAAAAATGTGGCATGGTCATGCAGATCCGCAAAAGTTCTACAGCTGCACCACAGAGCATCTTGGCTGCATAACAGCTTGGTATGGCAAGTGCTTAGCATCTGATCGCAAGGCGCGACAGAGGGTATTGCGTATGGCCCTGTACATCACTAGGGTCGCGCTCCCTTCCATCCAGGACCTCTATACCAGTTGGTGTCAGACAGAAGGCCCTAGAAATGTTCAAAGACTCCAGCCAACCAAGGTCATAGACTGTTCTCTCTGCTACCACACGGCAAGCAGTACCTATGTAGCAAGTCTGGAACCAACAGGACACTGAACAGCTTCTACCCATGCATAGTCCCTTAAGACCTTCGTTTGGAGAACTAGAAAAAGCAGCAGCAACAGGACTGTTTGTGCATTTCAAGAGGCTGTAGCCAATATACACTTCCACAAAATTGTCCCAGTTAAAGAAATCTGTCATTCGTTTTGATGTTTTTGCAGAGGAGATCTTAGTCGCACAATTTTACTGAGATGTTCAGTCCAGTATTTGGCAAGAAAAATGTTTTTGTAAAATTGATGAAACTGAGTCATCTCTTGTTGAATGACAAAGACATTATTGAAGGACCCCTCTGTTGACCAATCACCAACGGAAGTTGCGTAGACTTCGGCTACCTACTTCTGTTTGCCTTCAGAAAACATTGTGTGCCCGAAACGAACAACAGACATGACAAAATGTCATAATATATGCAGAAACTCTTCCTGAACTCTTTTGGCTGGGAAGCATGAGGACGCCTTTAAGAGGTTGTGGACTCGGGATTCAATAGGGGTTTGTAGCCGTTGGCAAATCTGTTGTGATTTCAGAGTGGTCCAGAGATTGAAAGGGTCATGCTAGTGTATGGTGGCAGGCAAGGCAACCAGGGCTATATCTGGAACAGACAAAGACTTCTCTTGTCCTGGGGCCACATGACAGAACAGTGGAGCAAAGTAGACCTTTGGTAGATTGTTGCCTATGGGCCAAGCAAAAAAACACACTTTTGTAATGAGTCAACAGTTCCTATACTGCTGTACAGGCTCATCTGCAGACTAGCTAACATGCAGCAGTGCCCACTTTGCTCTCCCACACAGAGACTTTTGAGGTAAACGGCACAGCCAAATGAGCCCTGTCCCTGCCTCTCACACCACAGCGTGACCAGACCAGAGCAGAGCCTAGCTCAGCAGAACAAAGCACAGGGCTGTCTGGGTGTGTGTGTGTTTAGTACAGCTACTGCTGACACATCTTTACATACAAAAAACAAAAATATAAAAACGCAATATGAAACCATTTAAGATTTTACTGAGTTACAGTTAGGCCCTAATCTATGTATTTCACATGACTAGGTAGGGGTGCACCAACTGGGGAGCCAGGCCCAGCCAATCAATGTTTTTTTCCTACAAAATGGGCTTTATTACAGACAGAATACTCCTAGGCATCCCCCCAAACCCCTTTAGACAATACTGCAGGTGAAGCTGGATATGGAGGTCCTGGGCTGGCGTGGTTACATGTGGTCTGCAGTTGTGAGGCCAGATGGACTTACTGCCAAATTCTCTAAAACGACATTGGCGGAAACTTATGGTAGAGAAATGTAAATTCTCCGGTAACAGCTCTGGTGGACAATCCTGCAGTCAGCATGCCAATGGCACACTCCCTCAAAACTTGAGAGATCTACGGCAATGTGTTGTGTGACTAAACTGTACATTTTAAAAGTGGGCTTTTATTGTCCCCAATGTAAGGTGCACCTGTGTAATGATCATGCTGTTTAATCAGCTTCTTGATATGCCACACCTGTCAGGTGGATGTATTATCTTGGCAAAGGAGAAATGCTCACTAACAGGGACAAATTTGTTCACAAAATTATAAAAATAAGCTATTTGTGCATATGGAACATTTCTGGGATTTTTTTAATGTCAGCTCATGAAAACATGGGACCAACACTTTACGTTGCGTTTATATTTTTGTTCAGATACAAAAACAGCAAGCCCAAATGGGCCCCAATGGCCTTTTCTCATCACTGAGATGGTCAGGATGATATTCTGGTGTTCTTATTAAGCAACCAGGGAGAATTGAATATATTGTCAGTGTATGTTGAGGCAGAGAGGGACGGCAGAGGAAGGGAGGGAGCAGAGGAGAGTAGAGGATTCAACAGCAGAGTATGTATCCAGTTATCCGTGCTGTTAGTTGGAGGGTCCCAGTGGACCCACATGGAGACCTAGTGTCTGCAGGACCAGGCTTTATCCTCACAACTCACACTGTAATTACAGGATGTTTACCTCCCCCTTGGCACAGATGATCTCATAACCACGTCTCACTGCAAAATGGGTGGCACTACAAATGGAACGCTGCAAATATAGCCTACTTGTAAACAGTATCACATCGTCAAACATGTGCTGGAGCTAACTTGAACATATCTTCCTCTAAAGCTTTGTCGTCATTTCAGCACCCGGCTGTGAATAGTAATAATACAACCTTAGACTAGACTGATTTCACTAGATCTTTATTGTCATCTCTGGGTGTGCTCGCAGTCATGTCTGGGTGTGCTCGCAGTCATGTCTGGGTGTGCTCGCAGTCATGTCTGGGTGTGCTCGCAGTCATGTCTGAGTCGCTGGGAGCAGCAGTCATAGAGAGGGACGTTTGTTGATGTCAGCAGACAGGGTCAGACCGACTGTTCCTTACAGAACCACTGCTCCATCTGTAATCAGTGTACTGTAATTACCCTCCAGCCCACAGAACTCTGCTACCAGCTGTAATAAGGGGGACTAAGCCTGGTTTATGCAGGGCTCATACAGGTAGCTATAGAACATGTCTCCTCATGTAGCTATTATAGCATGACATCTACACTCAACATCTTTCATTTCTTTGCATTTTATTTAGCCAGGCAAGTCAGTTAATGTAAGAACAAATTCTTATTTACAACGATGGCCTAATCCACCCAAACGATGCTGGGCCAATTGTGCGCCGCCCTACGGGACTCCCAATCATGGCCATTTGTGATACAGCCTGGAATCAAACCAGGGCCTGTAGTGTCACCGTTAGCATTGAGATGCAGTGCCTTGGACAGTTCTGGAATGGTGTCTTACTTTCACACCACTCTGGAGTGGGCTGCTACTGGAAACTCCACTCAACCTCCTCCATTCAATTAAATAAAGTGTGTAGGCTACATACTTCAGCTAAAACTCAACTGCGCCTCAATTGTTATATTGGTAAGGAAACAGTTAGAAAAGCAGCCAGGTCTGACAAACAACCGTTTTCCAGGAAGAACCAATCTAACCACACACACAGCTAATAGGTGTCTGCAGGTTTATGTTCAAAGTGAGGACGGCAGCCATGCCTCGGAGGCTCGAGCACTCTGGTCTTAAGATCACCCCATGGCTGTTTCTCAGGTTTCAGTCTGGGCCTCGCTCCAGTTGATGATGACGCTCACCACCAGCAGGTAGGTCAATACAGCCTCTCAGTGTGATCAATACAGTGTTTGGAAGAGACTCAATCAAGGCAATTAGAGAAATAAAGGCAGCCGTTTGTTCTCCATGAAGCTACAGGAGGATATTGCCTGCTTAGATGTGTCAAAGCTGTTCTTCTAATCAAGTTAGCTCGGCAAACATCGGCTTCCTTCTTTATTCTTAGAGAGAATGAACACACACAGCCACAACAATTGACGTTGAGTTCTGTGCGGAAAAGCTGAAAAGGAGAGGTATGTGCATCAGACGTGGTACTTGGCTGGTGTAGTGTTTCCCCAGTGATAGATATGAGACTGCCTGGGTGGTGGTCACAGACAGCTCATCTCCCTACATTTAAATGGCAGCTCAATCTGTAAATCAGTTAGCTAGCATTGATTTCTGCACTCAGAGGCCATGTCTATGGGAGGTGGCAACTGTATTAACAGTAATAGGCTTGAGCGATTTCCTCTAGGTTGCCCTGAGCCCCACATCCAGGGAGAACCACCACGAGGGGGACAGAAGACAGGTCCATTCTTTAGGGCCTCAGATGTTGTGGAAAGCTGAAGAAAAAGAAGAAGAAAAATAGAGGAAGAGGGAATAAACGCTGATTTGGTGTTGTGTTAATCCCCATGTCTGTGGGCAGGAGAGTCTAGGCTGGTGAGGAAGAGAGAAGTAATTGCTGCTTGAAGCGATCCTACGTCAGCAGTCCCTCTTTCTAGAGCAGCAACAGTGGTGTCAAAGTGTGCCTCAACGCTGTTACATACTCACACGCAAAAAAAAAACCAGGCTTTTCTGAAAGCTCTCCTTTTCTATTACAATCAAGACTTCTCTCAAATGTGAATGAGCTGCATCATAAATTGAGTCATGTCACCACAGTGCACTCGCACAGAACAGAATGCCTGATAAATTTGGCCTGGAAGCACAAAAAGTCTGGGCGAGTTGTGTTTCAGTCCTAATGGTTTGCTGTAACACAATGAAGTACATGTGCTGCATGTCATGTCATAAAAGAGTACTCCTATAGTTTCATTACCAATGGAAATAAATAACAGGGCTGCCATATCAGTTGTTTCCTCCCAACTTAAAATAGACAAGGTTTCATCCCCCGAGACCGTGATCAGCATTCCTCAGCCATAGTCCAATAAAAAAACATCTAGTCATGTCCTGTGAAGAAGCCGTCCTTTGTTTCCGCCTTGCTTCCTTAAAATCACCTCATCCCTGTCAAGCAGACAGCAGGGGAGGAACGTGTACACAGTGCACACTTTCAGACATTAAATAACCTTGCTTAGACATAACAGCACTTACATTGCCTTGCCCGCGTATCGTGTGGCCATGCAAGCATGTGTCTGTATATATATATATATAGAGCGTGAGAGAGAAAAGGTGTGTGTGTGTCTTAAGCAAAGCCTGTGAACTGTTCAGACATGTTCACACAAACCGAGCTGCCACTCACACAGTTTAAAGGAGAGGAAGACGCTGCCAAGGGAAATTTCCATCCCAGCTTAACTGAAAATGGGAGGTTAAAAAAATGTCAATAACAAACCAAAAAAATACAAGTAATCGAAGAACATAAAAAATAAATAGTGACGGAATTCACAGATGCTCAAGCTGCTGGGAGTAGGAGATTAAGTGTCAATCAAAGCCCAAAACCTGAAGGGAAGTCATTGAACGTGTGCTTCCTGTTATTGAACACTGGAGTCTTTGAGGGATAAACTCAATATATTGCAATAAATCTACAAACATCCATGTCAAAGCTGAGGTTCTGAATAACGTAGTATTTGTCCTTTTAGCATTCCCCAACTCCTGGTTCAGCCCCAACTCCTGGTTCAGCCCCAACTCCTGGTTCAGCCCCAACTCCTGGTTCAGCCCCAACTCCTGGTTCAGCCCCAACTCCTGGTTCAGCCCCAACTCCTGGTTCAGCCCCAACTCCTGGTTCAGCCCCAACTCCTGGTTCAGCCCCAACTCCTGGGTCAGCCCCAACTCCTGGGTCAGGGAGAAAAGAGATCCATCATTCCCTTCTATCTGCCACAGGTCCAAAAATAGCATCTGGTGGTGGTGGTGGTGGGGGGAAAAATAGTTCAGAAGACACTTATCACGGACAAACAGGCGGGAGGAGGTTTCTCCCTGGCTTCGTCAAGCCAACAGGATATAGGGGTAAGGCTTTTCTCAGCTGTTCTGCAGGTTACCACAGCACCAAATAAGGGACCTAAAAGGGCTTCTAGGAAGAGGTGAGATGTTGCACTTCTGAGAGGATGTCACACTGACTTTAGTTTACAAGTCCATGCCAAGGACGGAATGTGTGATTGGAACCTGTCAAGAAACTGATACAACACACTTTATCCTGCAAGCTCCTCCAGTGATACACCTTGAATAAAGACAATGCAGCCTTATTCATTTTAGGGCTGAGTTTCAATTCGATTGCACTTTTTCGGCGATGTACCTTTTAAGGGCAAAGTTCCCACTTTCACATTGATAGCATTCACGGAAAACACTGCATGTCAGCTCAGACTTTACCTTTAAACCTTGGTTAATGCTTTTAACAAAGGCAATGTTTACAGTGTAAAATAAAAACTAGTCTGATTGTTAATTCAAACATGCATTCTAGCTGTAGAGGAAGAATGCTATATGGGACTTAATCCCAAATATGAGTCACTGGACCTGATCGAATAGAGTCCAAGGCCGGGATTCAATCTGATAACACTTTGTAGGGTCAATGCAGCATTTAATCCAAAAATGCAATGTCCTCAGAAAATAGCAAATGTCATAACTTTAGAAGCTTCACATCATTTGAGTCAATTGGAGGTGTACATGTGGATATATTTCAAGGACTACCTTCAAACTCAGTGCCTCTTTGCTTGACATCATGGGAAAATCAAAAGAAATCAGCCAAGACCTCAAAAGAAAATTGTAGACCTCTACAAGTCTGGTTCATCCTTGGGAGAAATTTCCAAACGTCTGAAGGTACCACTTTCTTCTGTACAATCAATAACAACATGGGACCACACAGCCGTCATACCGCTCAGGAAGGAGATGCATTCATCTCTAGGAGACAGAACGTACTTTTGTGTGAAAAGTGCAAATCAATCCCGGAACAACAGCAAAGGACCCTGTGAAGAAGCTGGAGGAAACTGGTACCAAAGTATCTATATCCACAGTAAAACAAGTCCTATATCGACATAACCTGAAAGGCTGCTCAGCAAGGAAAAAGACACTGCTCCAAAACCTCAATAAAAAAGCCAGGCTACGGTTTGCAATTGCACATGGAGACAAAGATGTACTTTTTGGAGAAATGTCCTCTGGTCTGATGAAACAAAAATAGAACTGTTTGGCCATAATGACCATCATTATGTTCGGAGGGGAAAAAGGGGAGGCTTGCAAGCCGAACACCATCCCAACCATGAAGCACGGGGTGGCAGCGTCATGTTGTGGGGGAGCTTTGCTGCAAGAGGGACTGGTACACTTCACAAAATAGATGGCATCACGAGGATGAAAAATTATGTGGATATATTGAAGCAACATCAAGACATCAGTCAGCAAGTTAAAGCTTGGTCGCAAATGGGTCTTCCAAATGGACAATGACTCCAAGCATACTTCCAAAGTTGTGGCAAAATGGCTTGAGGACGTCAAGGTATTGGAGTGGCCATCACAAAGCCCTGACCTCAACCTTATAGACAATTTGTGGGCAGAACTGAAAAAGTGTATGCAAGCAAGGAGGCCTACAAACCTGACTCAGTTAAACCAGCTCTGTCAGGAGGAATGGGCCAAAATTCACCCAAACTTCTGACCCACTGGAGATGTGATGAAAAAAAAAGCTGAAACAAATAATTATCTCCTATTATTCTGATTTCACATTCTTAAAATAAAGTGGTGATCCTAACTGACCTAAAACAGGGATTTTTACTAGGATTAAATTTCAGGAATTGTGAAAAACTGAGTTTAGGTCTACAATTTTGTTTCTGGTGTCCTTTGACAGCTCTTTGGTCTTGGCCATAGTGGAGTTTGGAGTGTGACTGTTTGAGGTTGTGGACAGGTGTCTTTTATACTGATAACAAGTTCAAACAGGTGCCATTAATACAGGTAACTAGTGGAGGACAGCCTCTTAAAGAAGAAGTTACAGGTCTGTGAGAGCCAGAAATCTTGCTTGTTTGTAGGTGACCAAATACTTATTTTCCACCATAATTTGCAAATAAATTCATTAAAAATCCTACAATGTGATTTTCTGGATTTTTTTTCTTCTCATTTTGTCTGTCATAGTTGAAGTGTACCTATGATGGAAATTACAGGCCTCTCATCTTTTTAAGTGGGAGAACTTGCACAATTGGTGGCTGACTAAATACTTTTTTGCCCCACTGTATATGAGATTATTACTTTATTTTTCATTCCTTAATGTAATCAAATAAAAACTAAGTAATATACACAACTGAAGTATTTTATTTATAATCACCTATTTTTCTATTGTTATCTCCCCAATGTGGACCTTAGAGACAATGGAATATTGTCAATGTTTTGGCAATTGAACGTTTACCCTTTTCGGCTTTGGAATTTCCATTAAAAAGCTCTAAAATCAATGTAACGTCATTATTTTCAAGGTAATGCCAGGATTCCCTCTTACCTCACCTTTCAGTTCTAAGGGAGCATTTAGAGTCATAAGCTTATTTTCTGACGCTCACGGCGATCACCATTCGTCAGGACATTAACAGAGTATTTTGTTTTGGCTCATGCTTTGGCTGGCTGTTTGGGCTCCAACATATTTCTAACAGGAGCCCTGTGCTTCTGTCAAAACAATACAGAGAATGGGAGCAAAGTGCACATGAAGCAAGACTTCACTGTCACTGTTCAGCATGGGGGGGGTTAAGAGGGTGGCTATGATATGACCTCAGTCAAAAAAATAAACCTGGCAGAGAAGTCATGGCACTAGAATCAGAGGATCCAAATGACTGTCTGTCATGACAGTCCCTACTCCGTCACACTCAGAGTTCAGTTGACAGCGCAAACACACACACTTACAACACGTTAATTAAAGTTTATTACAGTGCCCTAAGGTGGACAGCTCATTTTTGTACATGCTGGTATTACCGAAGAACCTGACTAACCAAAGTCACTATCAAATCGTCTTTGACGCAACCTTTAGGTTTACATCGATTGCAACAAGTGGGGGTGTTATGAGTTAGAGGGGCAAAATGAACAGATCCAGAGTACAGACAACAGAATAAAATGGAGCCAACCAAAGATATTTGTAATGTTTCAATTCTCTAACATAGTGAGCACTTCACAGACTGCAAAACTGTAAGCCAGAGTCTATTGCTTGCGGTTAATCATTATCGATTAGGACCTACATTGACACATGCCGTGAATGATCTGCCATTGCTTGGAGAGGTCTGAAGAACCCATTACATCCATGAGGTGGTTATCATTAATAGGCACAGCTGAATAGCAATCAAAGTAAATCAGCTTAGCAATATTATTATTTATCCTGCTACCATTCCATTTCTCCTAATCCCTGCCTACATTTACATACTGCAGTATTTGAGTTAAAGTATCCCTGCACCTTGTAAATGCGGTACTGGCACTGACCCTGTATACACTGTAGCTCACATTTCAGTTTTGAATTGTATTTACTTTTTTTAATGAGTTATGGTACTTTGATACTGAATACTGCACTGTTGGGTAGGCTTGCAAGTTAAGTATTTCATTATACTTGACATGTTCAGACCTTAGAATTATCAATCACTTAACAGTCTACAACCTTTCAGGCATGGGCCTAAAGGCAACATTATGCTGGTATCATTTAGAAACCACTAGATTGTTGGTGTCATTTTATGTTAGTTTATACGGTCTGCTACTTGACTGTAATAAAACCTTGACATAACTTGCTGTCAACGCTCGACTTTGCTATTTCCGAATACTTGAAGAGTTGAGAAAATTCTGGTGGTGAGGCATTCCCCTAATGTATGACAGCAGGAGGAGCGCGGGCTCAAATTTGGGTTTACTGGTTCTGACTAGCCTACTCTGTTCCAGTTGCGCACTGGAGGCTAGAGAACCTTCTATGAAATTAGACAAAAACGCGGATGTAACTGGCTGTACATCAAAATGGTTAATGAGAGAGATTCGGTAGCGTCGCAGGATACATGGCCTAGTCCTCCGCGCACACTCTGGACCTCAAAGCTTTACCACGAAAATGTCCTCTATGCATCATGATGCCTCGTCTCGAAAACCCGAACCTAGGCAACAGTCAAACTGAGGCTTATGATTGGGTTGAGACAAATCAACGCCCGTTACGTCGCAAAATTACAATTCAATTAAAATATCGCCAGCTCACAACACCGCAACTGCATACAATGTAGCAAGTGTTCATGCGATTCTACATCGATTGCATTCAGACATTAGAAAGGAGTGCTTGATGGTACATACCCAACAGGAGCAGTTTCACTTCTCTCGCCGCCTTCTCCCCATCTTCTCGAAGGTTTTTGTCAATCATTTTGGACCGCTCTTGTGCAGCTTTATCTTCCTGACTCACTGTGCACCCCATGGTTCCAAGTGCACGCTTCAGGACTGCTGTTTTTCGGACAATATCACACAAAAAATGTTGCCTATTTAGGACTGTATGCCTGGGAGCGTTTAAAAAAAAGCGTTCCCAGAACAGTGTTGTGAGGTTGAGAAATTAAACCTCCCCTTTGAGAAAAACGACTGGGATATAAGTTTGATTCGTCCACAAACCAGCAAACAAATACTTTATTCGATTTGGTCCCAATTCAGTTCTATTCCAGATGTTTACTCGTTTTTAATATTCCAAAGCCAGATTTGACGCCTATTTTTTCAACTTTAGTGACATGCTATCCAAGCCAATACGGAAAAGTAATTTGTCTGTCATTACGCGGACACTATTTGAGTAACAACAATTTATTTTGAGGCGCGTCAATAAAATCAGTCAAGTTCACTTTTCAAGATCAGCCTCGCAGGTTACAACGCAGGGAAATGGGCCCACGGAACTTCAGTAAAAAGTATTCCAGCTGTGAAGACGGCAGAGCAGATGGATTCCGTTGCAATGTAACCAAAATTCACATACCCACTGTGAAGAAGCTATTCTATTGTATCTTCTTCCTCTGTGTTTAATTTAGTCGTTAAGTGTGTGAGTGCCGCTATGCATTCTTCTCTTCCTTTAAGATTTATCACGTACAAAGCCACACCCGTAACAGCGTGAAGTTCCTCAGTCTGGCCGACAAAACGAAGACAGTTCTGTCACCTCCCAATCCCCTATGCTCCCAATTTAGCAGTGCCAGCCCGTTGCGAAAAACGCCCACCTACTTTGCTTCATGGAAAATGTAGTGTTTCCCTGAAATTGTAGTCTCACTCCTGCGTTCAAATCAAATCACATTTTATTTGTCACATACACGTGGTTAGCAGATGTTAATGGAGTGTAGCGAAATGCTTGTGCTTGCAGTTCCTACGGTGCAGTAAGTAAACAATTCCCCAACAACTACCTAATACACACAAATCTAAAGAGGTGAATGAGAATATGTATATATAAGTATATGGATAAGCGATGGCTGAGCGGCATAGGCAAGGTGCAATAGATGGTATAAAATACAGTATATACATGTGATATGAGTAATGTAAGATTTGTAAACATTATTAAAGTGACATTATTTAGAGTGCATGTATAAAGTGACTAGTTATAAAATTATTAAAGTGGCCAGTGACTGAGTCTCAATGTGGACAGCAGCCTCTCTGAGTAAGTGATTGCTGTTTAGCAGTCTGATGTTGAGATAGAAGCTTTTTTTCAGTCTCTCGGTCCCAGCTTTGATGCACCTGTACTGACTTCGCCTTCTGGGTAGTAGCGGTGTGAACAGGCAGTGGCTCGGG
This sequence comes from Oncorhynchus masou masou, assembly GCF_036934945.1. Classification (NCBI taxonomy): domain Eukaryota; kingdom Metazoa; phylum Chordata; class Actinopteri; order Salmoniformes; family Salmonidae; genus Oncorhynchus; species Oncorhynchus masou. Next base: position 57,823,907 of record NC_088216.1, on the reverse strand, counting down.
TGGTTGATGTCCTTGATGATCTTTTTAGCCTTCCTGTGACATCAGGTGCAGTAGGTGTCATGGAGGGCAGGTAGTTTGCCCCCGGTGATGCGTTGTGTAGACCGCACCACCCTCTGGAGAGCCTTGCGGTTAAGGGCGTTGCTGTGATATGGTAAAGGTTTGTCAGGGTTTTGGTGACAAGCCAAATTTCTTCAGCCTCCTGAGGTTGAATAGGCGCTGTTCTGCCTTCTTCACCACACTGTCTGTGTGAGTGGACCATTTCAGTTTGTCTGTGATGTGTACGCTGAGGAACTTAAAACTTTCCACCTTCTCCACTGCTGTCCCTTCGATGTGAATAGGGGGGTGCGATCATCTCCTTTGTTTTGTTGACGTTGAGTGAGAGGTTGTTTTCCTGACACCCCACTCCGAGTGCCCTCACCTCGCTGTAGGCTGTCTCGTCGTTGTTGGTAATCAAGCCCACTACTGTTGTTTCGTCTGCACACGTTGGAGGAGGACATGGCTACGCAGTCCTGGGTGAACAGGGAGTACAGGAGAGGGCTGAGCACGCACCATTGTGGGGTAGTGTTGAGAGTCAGCGAAATTGAGATGTTGTTTCCTACCTTTACCACCTGGGGACGGCCAGTCAGAAAGTCCAGGACCCAATTGCACAGGAAGGGGTTGAGACCCAGGGCCTTCAGCTTGATGATGAGCTTGGAGGGTACTATGGTGTTGAATGGTGAGCTGTAGTCAATGAACAGCATTCTTACATAGTGTCGTGTCTTTGGCTATGCCGGATTAAGTGATATGACATGCTATTCTATAAAATAATTTCACCGTAATTAACATTACCTGATTGAGCTAATCATGTAAATGTCATTAACTAGAGTGTCGGGGGACCACAAAATAATATTTATAAAGCTGTTATCTTCTGAATAAACTCTTAAAGACCTAGTAATATTTTACATCAATAGCAGTCAATATTAATCATCATCTTAATTCAGTCTCATCTGAAAGTCGTAAATTCTTGGTTATCTTCACGAACCCTGGCTAACAAGTTGAATTAGCAATACAAAATTGGGTTTAATTATTTATTTACTGAATACCTAACTAATCACACAGAATTACACATACACATAATTAATCATAACTTGATTACAAATTACGTCATAAAGGAAAAAGTCCCTAGCGGGCGGAACAGATATGACAGCTTGTTACACAAAAGAAAAGGGGCTTGAGTGAAAGAGTGGGATGACTGAGCAACAAAGGAAGAAACAGTGCTATCGTAAATACAGTATCTTATTAATTCTAAATTACCGCCCATTTGGAAAAGGAAAATGCAATAAATATTTACTCTGAGCTGCCCTTCAGTAGGTTGGTGATAGATGGAAGGTCGTGTTGCAAAACCTAGTCCTTTGAAGAATGTCTCTGGTGGTCAATTGGATACGTTGTAGTAATGTCCTTATGTGATAGACGGTATACTCTGTCTATTCCTTCCTAACCCTTGTTTGCAGCTGCTGTTGCTAACTCAACGGCTAGGAGGTATCATTTCTGTAGTGAATATGAGTTCAAGGTTCATACCATTCGCAACCAAAACTCACGCTGATGTTGGCTTCGTTCTGTAGTTATTATCTGAACCATTCTGACAGTGGACCGTCGTCCTCACATCATCGGAACAGGAGGTTACATTTTCGTCAAGGCTTTATATAGTGGAGCGAGAAGGGTGTGTCTGAAAAGTATTATAACCCATGACTCTTCACAGGGGCGGGCCACTGATTGAGCAGAGCCCTAACCTTATGAAAACACAATTCTCACATTTTAGAAGCTAAAATCACATTTCATTCCATCACCAATCATTTGATATTCAAACATTTAAATTGAACAACAATTCCATGTGAATCCGATAACTCTGATGTGTAGACTTTCCACTGTAGAGTTTATGTCATCTTATCATTGATGAGAATGTCTCAGATGACAACCGAACTGACATCATATTCATTAAGTACCACCGCATATGTTCAATTGGTCGGATTACCAGAATATAGTTAATTTCCCCCCACCTTCTTATGTTCCCAGAATCTCTATGTTAACCAAGGGGTTTGCAAATGTAACATCAGTAGGGTATAGAGAGGAAAAGGGGAGAAGAGGTATTTATGACTGTCATAAACCCACCCCCAGGCCAACGTCATGACAGTAGGTATTCCTCTTGTCCAGATGGGATAGGGCAGTGTGATGGCGATTGCGTCGTCTGTGGACCTGTTGGGGCGGTATGCAAACTGAAGTGGGTCTAGGGTGGCCGGTAAGGTGGAGGTGAATTGATCCTTGACTAGTCTCTCGAAGCACTTCATGATGACAGAAGTGAGTGCTATGGGGCGGTAGTCATTTAGTTCAGTTATGTTTGTCTTCTTGGGTACAGGAACAATGGTAGCCATCTTGAAGCATGTGGGGACAACAGATTGGGATAGGGAGCGATTGAACATGTCCGTAAACACAACAGCCAGCTGGTCTGTGCATGCTCTGAGGGCGCGGCTAGGGATGCCGGCTGGGCCAGCTGCCTTGCGAGGGTTTACACGTTTAAATGTTTTTCCTCACATCAGCCATGCAGAAGGAGAGGCGGAGGGTTGCAGTCCTTAGCAGGCAGTGCCAGTGGCACTGTATTATCCTCAAAGCGGGCAAAGAAGGTGTTTAGTTTGTCTAAAAGCTTGACGTTGGTGTCCGTGACGTGGCTGGATTTCTTTTTGTAGTCTGTGATTTCCTGTAGACCCTGCCACATATGTCTTGTGTCTGGGTTGTTGAATTGTGACTCCACCTTGTCCCTGTACTGGCATTTCCCTAGTTTGATTGCCTTGTGGAGAGAATAGCTACACTGTTTATATACAGACATATTTCCATACCACTTTCCATGGTTAAATGCGGTGGATCGCATTTTCAGTTTTGCGCAAATGCCGCCATCCATCCACAGTTTCTGGTTAGGGTAGGTTTTAATAGTCACAGTGGGTACAACATCTCCAATGCACTTCTTTATAAATGCACTCATTGAGTCAGTGAAAAGGTCAATGTTGTTCTCTGTGAATGACCGGAACATATTCCAGTCTACGTGATCAAAACAATCTTGAAGCATGGCAGATTTGCTGACGGGAGGATGAACTTTGTATGCATCGCGGACGTTAGAGTAGCAATGGTCGAGACTATTGCGCATGCGCGTAGCGCAATCAATATGCTGAAAGAATTTAGGTAGACTTGTTCTCAAATTTGCTTTGTTAAAATCCCCAGCTACAATAAATGCAGCCTCAGGATGTATGGTTTACAGTTTGCATATAGTCCAGTGAAGTTCCTTAATGGCCGTCTTGGTGTCTGCTTGATGTGGAATGTACACAGCTGTGACTATAACTGATGAGAATTCTCATGGTAGGTAAAATGGCCAGCACTTGATTGTAAGGAATTCTAGATCAGGTGAGCAGAAGGACTTGAGTTTCTGTATGTTGTTATGATTACACTATGAGTCGTTAATCATAAAGCATACACCCCCACCCTTCCTTTTCCCAGAGAGGTGTTTATCGCAGTCGGCGCGATGCATGGAGAAGCCCGGTGGCTGATCCGATTCCAAACATATCCCGAGAGAGCCATGTTTCGTGAAACAGAGAATGTTACCATCTCTGATGTCTCTCTGGAATGCAACCCTTGCTCAAATTTTGTCTAACTTGTCAAGAGACTGGACATTGGCTAGTGGAATACTCGGGAGCGTGTGCGATGTGCACGTGCCTGGCCAGGCGGCCGCTTTGTCTGCTCCTTCTGCGGCATCGTTGTTTTGGATCGCCAACTAGAATTAGCACAATTGTCCTGGGTGGTGAACTGAACAGAGGATCCGTTTCAGGAAAGTCATATTCCTGGTCGTAATGATGGTAAGTTGACGTTGCTCTTACAGTGCCTTGCGAAAGTATTCGCCCCCCTTGAACTTTGCGTCCTTTTGCCACATTTCAGGCTTCAAACATAAAGATATAAAACTGTATTTTTTGTGAAGAATCAACAACAAGTGGGACACAATCATGAAGTGGAACAACATTTATTGGATATTTCAAACTTTTTTAACAAATCAAAAACTGAAAAATTGGGCGTGCAAAATTATTCAGCCCCCTTAAGTTAATACTTTGTAGCGCCACCTTTTGCTGCGATTACAGCTGTAAGTCGCTTGGGGTATGTCTCTATCAGTTTTGCACATTGAGAGACTGAAATTCTTTCCCATTCCTCCTTGCAAAACAGCTCGAGCTCAGTGAGGTTGGATGGAGAGCATTTGTGAACAGCAGTTTTCAGTTCTTTCCACAGATTCTCGATTGGATTCAGGTCTGGACTTTGACTTGGCCATTCTAACTCCTGGATATGTTTATTTTTGAACCATATCATTGTATATTTTGCTTTATGTTTTGGATCATTGTCTTGTTGGAAGACAAATCTCCGTCCCAGTCTCAGGTCTTTTGCAGACTCCGTCACGTTTTCTTCCAGAATGGTCCTGTATTTAAATCCATCCATCTTCCCATCAATTTTAACCATCTTCCCTGTCCCTGCTGAAGAAAAGCAGGCCCAAACGATGATGCTGCCACCACCATATTTGACAGTGGGTATGGTGTGTTCAGGGTGATGAGCTGTGTTGCTTTTACGCCAAACATAACGTTTTGCATTGTTGCCAAAAAGTTCAATTTTGGTTTCATCTGACCAGAGCACCTTCTTCCACATGTTTGGTGTGTCTGCCAGGTGGCTTGTGGCAAACTTTAAACAACACGTTTTATGGATATCTTTAAGAAATGGCTTTCTTCTTGCCATTCTTCCATAAAGGCCAGATTTGTGCAATATACGACTGATTGTTGTCCTATGGACAGAGTCTCCCACCTCAGCTGTAGATCTCTGCAGTTCATCCAGAGTGATCATGGGCCTCTTGGCTGCATCTCTGATCAGTCTTCTCCTTGTATGAGCTGAAAGTTTAGAGGGACGGCCAGGTCTTGGTAGATTTGCAGTGGTCTGATACTCCTTCCATTTCAATATTATCGCTTGCACAGTGCTCCTTGGAATGTTTAAAGCTTGGGAAATCTTTTTGTATCCAAATCCGGCTTTAAACTTCTTCACAACAGTATCGCGGACCTGCCTGGTGTGTTCCTTGTTCTTCATGATGCTCTCTGCGCTTTTAACGGACCTCTGAGACTATCACAGTGCAGGTGCATTTATACGGAGACTTGATTACACACAGGTGGATTGTATTTATCATCATTAGTCATTTAGGTCAACAGAGATCCTCACTGAACTTCTGGAGAGAGTTTGCTGCACTGAAAGTAAAGGGGCTGAATAATTTTGCACGCCCAATTTTTCAGTTTTTGATTTGTTAAAAAAGTTTGAAATATCCAATAAATGTCGTTTCACTTCATGATTGTGTCCCACTTGTTGTTGATTCTTCACAAAAAAATACAGTTTTATAGCTTTATGTTTGAAGCCGGAAATGTGGCAAAAGGTCGCAAAGTTCAAGGGGGCCGAATACTTTCGCAAGGCACTGTATATGTAATAGTTCTTCCCGGCTGTATGTAATAAGACTTAAGATTTCCTGCGGTAACAATGCAAGAAATAATACATTTTTAAAAAATACTGCATTGTTTTCTAAGAACTCGAAGTGAGGTGACCATCTGTCAGCGCCATACTGCTGTCATGTTCAATGAGAGATACAGTCCCAGTCAAAAGTTTGAACACCTACTCATTCCAGGTTTTTTTTTTGTACTATTTTCTACATTGTAGATTAATAGGGAAGACATTAAAACTATGAAATAACACATGGAATCATGTAGTAACCAAAAAATTGTCAAACAAGTCAAAATGTATTTGACATTTTTCAAAGTAACCACCCTTTGCCTTGATGACAGCTTTGCACATTCTTGGCATTCTCTCAACCAGCTTCATGAGGTAGTCACCTGGAATGCATTCCTTCTTAATGCGTTTGAGCCAATCAGTTGTGTTGTGACAAAGTATGGGTGGTATACAGAAGATAGCCCTATTTGGTAAAAGACCAAGTCCATATTATGGCAAGAACAGCTCAAATAAGCAAAGGGAAATGACAGTCCATCATTACTTTAAGAAATGAAGCTCAGTCAATCCTGAAAATTTCAAGAACTTTGACAGTTTCCTCAAGTGCAGTCACAAAAACCAACAAGCGCTATGATGAAACTGGCTCTCATGACAACCACCACAGGAAAGGAAGACCCAGATTTACCTCTGCTGCAGAGGATAAGTTCATTAGAGTTAACTGCAACTCAGATTGCAGCCCAAATAAATGCTTCACAGAGTTCAAGTAACACACATCTCAACATCAACTGTTCAGACCTTCATGGTCAAATTTCTGCAAAAAAAAACACTACTAAAGGACACCAATAAGTAGAAAAGACTTGCTTGGGCCAAGAAACATGAGCAATGGACATTAGACCGGTGAAAATCTGTCCTTTGGTCTGATGAGTCCAAATTTGAGATTTTTGGTTCCAACCGCCGTGTCTTTGTGAGACACTGAGTAGATGAATGGATGGTCTCCGCATATGTGGTTCCCACATGAAGCTTGGAGGAGGAGGTGTGATGGTGTGCAGGTACTTTGCTGGTGACACTGTCTGTGATTTATTTAGAATTCAAGGGATACATTCTGCAGCGATATGCCATCCCATCTGGTTTGCGCCTAATGGGACTATCATTTGTTATTCAACAGGACAATAACCCAAAACACACCTCCAGGCTGTGTAAGGGCTATTTGACCAGGAAGTAGGGTGATGGAGTGCTGCATCAGATAACCTGGTCTCCACTATCACCCGACCTTAAACCCAATTGAGATGGTTTGGGATGAGTTGGACCGCAGAATGAAGGAAAAGCAGCCAACAAGTGCTCAGCATATGTGGAAACTCCTTCAAGAGTGTTGGAAAATCATTCCTCATGAAGCTGGTTGACAGTGAGCAAAGCTGTCATCAAGGCAAAGGGTGCTTCTTTGAAGAACCTAAAATCTAAAATATATTTTGATTTGTTTAACACTTTTTTGGTTACTACATGATTCCCTATGTGTTATCTCATAGTTTTGATATCTTCACTATTATTCTACAATGCAGAAAGTTGTGAAAAATAAAGTAAAACCCTTGAATGAATAGGTGTGTCCAAACGTTTGACCGGTACTGTAAATCAAAACATTTAATACATGACTGAGTCTCACGTTCTGACCGACCTTGACTACTCTTGCTCAGATGACGAGAACCGTTACACTGAGAGCATTTTCATTTGATATCTCATTAACTCTAAGTTTGCGTTATCTAATTTCATTTAGCAAAAATCCGTTATTGCCGATTACATTTTTCTCATTGCAATGAATAGGATAAGATCAATTTCATTAGAGTGAAAATTGCTTACAGGACTCTATTTCGTCTTGAAAACATAATTCATTGTTGTAGGGGAAATTATATAAAACTAGTGATTCCAGGCTTTACAACTAGATGCACATTTTTAGGTCTATCTAGTTTTTTTGTTGTTGAGTTTTTACTTGTATTTATTTTAAGCTTGTCACAAGACTAACTCATCATCTTAAGAGACCTGTCAACATTGCTCTGATTGTTTAACAGTTGTAAATAGATACAGAATAAATTACTCTACTGTATTTGTTTAGTCAAAGCTCTAAATTCAGTGCCATAAAACTTAAATTAGTAGCTGGGGTGTTTATTTGCTTCAATCACTAAACACAACCGGTGCTTATTATAGACATTTTTCTATGTGAGCCAGGTGTCTATTTCCTTAATGCACACAGCTTCTGCTCAATAAAATGTTGAAAAGACCACCACACTGTTTATTGTGACCAGTTTAAAAATTATTAGGTCCATTCTCTCACTTGTTGCACCTTGTATCAGCACCTAGTTGAGCTGACCATGTCAAACCACACAGCTGTCTCATCCATGGCAATGATGTTGCTCTCCGCAATCTTCTTTTGCGTAATCTGTACGGTACTCACTGAAGTTCACTCGTAAACAATTTATTTAGACCTGATGTTTATTTGAAACAGCTGTTTATTTGTGGAAATATGTGCCAATGGCTGGCTATTTAAAGGGACGGACGACTACATTTAATTGATGTTTTACGGTATGCATAGTTTGTAAGCATCTCACTTATGGCTCTTGGGTGTCCCCTTGTGGTTTTGGGTGTGCACACAAGTCTCTATGATCAGAATGAAAACATAAATTCCAAATACTAACCCTTTTCATTAATTGACTCGGGATGCATTATTTATCTTAATCATTGAATCAGAGCTCAAAACACCAAATGTCAGCTATTAAGATCAGATCAATTAGACTGTATACTCTATGTGGTAGTATGCCTACTGGTCATTTCCTCACAGCCAACTGATATGGCAGGGACTCTATCTGAATGTTAGTGAACCATATTTGACTGAAAAATATTCCAGTTGATGAGCTCTCCTGAGCAGAGTAGCTGTGTTAGCTTGTTGTCAGCACAGAAGACATGCCACTTCAGCTTAAGCACAGCAGCCTACACTCATTAATCCCCAAGGCCCCTTTTCAAAGTTAATTACATTTCGGTATTGACAATTGCTGGAGGAGTAATGAAATGAACTTATTCATAATATACAGTATAAAAGAAACACACTTGTATCGAATGTGTCCACATCTTGGGCAGAATGATCTTTCACTGTCTGATGATGGCTCATTACAACAGGGCTATTTTTTGCTTTGTCGAAATGTACTTTAATTGTTTCCCTGCCAAGCCAATCTTAAAACAAAAAGTGTCGTTCAAAATGATACTCTCTTTGTAAAATGCCATCTGAATGGAACAAAACCTATTACAGTGCATGCCAAAGAATACATTGAGTCTATATATCAAAATGATATATGTATATTTTTTTTATTTAAGCTTTATTTAACTCTGCAAGTAAGTTAAGAAAAAATTCTTACTTACAATGGCGGCCTACCCCGGCCAAACCCGGACGACACTGGGCCAATTGTGCGCTGCCAATTGGACACCCAATCACAGCCTAATGTGACACAGCCTGGATAGACTAATCTTGTTTTCAAATCCATGAATTCGTATAGCTTCTCAACACCAATACAATGTTCCGATATTCTGTTCCAATATTGAAGTATAAAATAAGTGTTTGTTGATTGATCGAGGGGTTTTGACAAGTTAGTGATCTGTTGAAACCTAGTGATTCATTGTCACCATTGGCAACTATACTGTGTCAGTTAAGACCAGCGTGCATTTTCACATGAACATAAACGCATCATCATCATACTTCAGTGAGCAATCTGCCTGAGAGAAGTAAACAGCACTGCTTAAAATAGAGGCGATGGGACAGAATGTGTGTGATTTGTGTGTCTGTTTGATGAACATCAACTGTTAAATTATTTTCTTCCACAGTATGAAGAAATATGTTTATTATAGGTTTATTTAGTACATAGTGCCATCGAAAGGGACATACAGTGGGGCAAAAAAAGTATTTAGTCAGTCACCAATTGTACAAGTTCTCCCACTTAAAACGATGAGAGAGGCCTGTAATTTTCATCATAGGTACACTTCAACCATGACAGACAAAATGAACAAAAAAATCCAGAAAATAACATTGTAGGATTTTCAATGAATTTATTTGCAAATTATGGTGGAAAATAAGTATTTGGTCAATAACAAAAGTTTATCTCAATACTTTGTTATATACCCTTTGTTGGCAATGACAGAGGTCAAACGTTTTCTGTAAGTCTTCACAAGATTTTCACACACTGTTGCTGGTATTTTGGCCCATTCCTCCATGCAGATCTCCTCTAGAGCAGTGATGTTTTGGGGCTGTTGCTGGGCAACACGGACTTTCAACTCCCTCCAAAGATTTTCTATGGGGTTGAGATCTGGAGACTGGCGAGGCCACTCCAGGACCTTGAAATGCTTCTTACAAAGCCACTTCTTCGTTGCCCGGGCGGTGTGTTTGGGATCATTGTCATGCTGAAAGACCCAGCCACGTTTCATCTTCGATGCCCTTGTTGATGGAAGGAGGTTTTCACTCAAAATCTCACGATACATGGCCCCATTCATTCTTTCCTTTACATGGATCAGTCGTCCTGGTCCCTTTGCAGAAAAACAGCCCCAAAGCATGATGTTTCCACCCCCATACATCACAGTATGTATGGTGTTCTTTGGATGCAACTCAGCATTCTTTGTCCTCCAAACACGACAAATTGAGTTTTCACCAAAAAGTTATATTTTGGTTTCATCTGACCATATAACATTCTCCCAATCTTCTTCTGGATCATCCAAATGCTTTCTAGCAAACTTCAGACGGGCCTGGACATGTACTGGCTTAAATAGGGGGACACGTCTGGCACTGCAGGATTTGAGTCCCTGGCGGCGTAGTGTGTTACTGATGGTAGGCTTTGTTACTTTGGTCCCAGCTCTCTGCAGGTCATTCACTTGGTCCCCCCGTGTGGTTCTGGGATTTTTGCTCACTGTTCTTGTGATCATTTTGACCCCACGGGGTGAGATCTTGCATGGAGCCCAGGATCGAAGGAGATTATCAGTGGTCTTGTATGTCTTCCATTTCCTAATAATTGCTCCCACAGTTGATTTATTCAAACCAAGCTGCTTATCTATTGCAGATTCAGTCTTCCCAGCCTGGTGCAGGTCTACAATTTTGTTTCTGGTGTCCTTTGACAGCTCTTTGGTCTTGGCCATAGTGGAGTTTGGAGTGTGACTGTTTGAGGTTGTGGACAGGTGTCTTTTATACTGATAACAAGTTCAAACAGGTGCCATTAATACAGGTAACGAGTGGAGGACAGAGGAGCCTCTTAAAGAAGAAGTTACAGGTCTGTGAGAGCCAGAAATCTTGCTTGTTTGTAGGTGACCAAATACTTATTTTTCACCATAATTTGCAAATAAATTCATTAAAAATCCTACAATGTGATTTTCAGGATTTTTTTCTCATTTGGTCTGTCATAGTGTAAGTGTACCTACGATGAAAATTACAAGCCTCTCGCATCTTGTTAAGTGGGAGACCTTGCACAATTGGTGGCTGACTAAATACATTTTTGCCCCACTGTATTTGGTACAATAGGACCTATTTAGAAGTTCCAAAATCATGATGATGAAATATCCAAAAGTATAATGTTATTTTATTATTTTTATTGCAACATTGTTTACAGTACAATTACTGCCAGCAATGTATTCAAATATATTGATATACAAGAAAATAAAGACATAAAAGGAAGGGCAAATAGGTTTAAAAGCACTTTAAAAATGATTACATTTATCTTTTTAATTATCAAACTAAAACTATACCTGCTATTTACATTATGCAAACGAGATATGCATATTGAATGAAAATACATTATTTATAAATGCTGGCCGAAGTCAATATTTCATTAAAGTTGTTATAAACTCATATACCAATTTCATTAAATCACACAAGGAAATGAGAGTTTGATACTGTATGGGCAAGTTACCAGACTAGTCAAGGTATCAGATCAGCCACTTTTACAATGTCGCCCCTGGTGCTGGTAAATTATATTTTTAAGGGCTGATCCTGTATTTTAATTTTTTTATTTAACTAGGCAAGTCAGTTAAGAACAAATTCTTATTTTCAATGACAGCCTAGGAACAGTGGGTTAACTGCCCTTTTCAGGGGCAGAATGACAGATTTTTACCTTGTCAGCTCGGAGATTCGATCTTACAACCTTTCGGTTACTAGTCCAACGTTATAACCACTAGACTACCTGCCGCCCCAGAATAATATACCAGTAACAGTTGTATATGGCATCAGAATAACACAAACATGTTGTTAAAATATCTGACTTTAAACATTGATCTTTATCTAAATGGAAACAGAATCATCTGTTAAGCTATGACATAAATGAGTAATAGACAGAGAGAGCAGAGCTGAGCTGGCTGATACTGACCAGTCTCTCTCTATACTGGAACATGCAGAATGGTCATCATTCTCTGAGGAAGAGTTGATCAATGATTGATTGAGAGAGGACTTTTTTTGCCCTCACAACTAGGTTTGACAGAACAATGATACAATACTCGTGTACAATATTACAGCACTCACTGTATGTAATGTTGAATCTGCAACTTCATCACAAGCGAAACAACAGAGAGAGACAAGGGACATTTCACCTGATCTATCAAACCTGCTCAACACAAGGAGTTGGCAGACAAGGATGTTTAAAAAACTGACCAGAAATAATATGCCACTCATACTTGACAACACTCTAGTCTGAAATTATGAAAGGTTCAGTCAGGCTTTTAAATCTTACATGCTCATTAAATACTGCATAATGATAAGAGATCAACACTTCAGTTACACTTATGGTTAATGAATCCCTTGATTGTTTCACAATACAATATAGTGTATAAGTACCACAATTCAAATACAATACATCCATGCTTCATTTCAACAACATGGACACACTTACAATCCTCACAGTACATCCACTGTACACAGTTGTGTTCTTTCCATATTGAATCAGATGAACAGACATACACCATGTTCACACACCATGTTCACACACCATGTTCACACACCATGTTCACACACCATGTTCACACTTAAATCATTGCAGGACTGCTGAGCACTATGCAGACACCGAACAGGAGAGAAAGAGCTTCAAGTAGTTGGAGGAAACATCCTTGTACCATGTTAGACCGTAAATACATATATTTTTGTAATGTAACATACACAGGATTATATAACTTACTTAGGATTTAGACACATGTTCATAGATGGTTATTACAAAGGGTAGTCCGTTAAAATCATATCTATAAAATGTATGAGTATCTTACAAATAAATTGTTTGCATGTAAATTGATAATTGGCTATTGGAAAAAGTTGTGCTCATCAGCTGACAGTGCTATAACTAACCACCTACTTTGCAGGGATGTTAGAGAGACATTGACACCACATTGTGTTCTCTTCATGGCAACATGTCACTAGACTAATCTTTAGTTAGGGACCAAGCTCAAAAACGGGCTTGTCCTGGAAATAACTATATTTACACACGCCATCCTTGATTCTCCACGTAATGAATTGACCCTGTGAGTTTTTAATTGTTTTGTTTATCTCTGATTACTCGTAGTAAATGTTCAGAAACAGCATAACAACAAACCTGGGTAGAGAGCCTCCTCTTACACTTAGAACACTGGTCCTAGATCAGTGAGCCATCTCAATATCAAAACATGACGATGCAGAGACATACACCCCCACTGATCCCGGATGAGGTTAACAGTACCCTCCACCTCCAACACCTCGATAACAGACTCTCATACTGAGGAGGCAGCTCATAGCCAGGCTGAGGAGGCAGCTCATAGCCAGGCTTTCCTTCCATTTTAGACATCAGAGCTGCTCCTCGAACCATGAAAAAGCTATTCTGATATCATTCAGTGCACATATCGAAGAGACACACCAATGTGAAATGCTAGCCTTAATACTGCTGCTGAGGATAGACTGAAAGTCCATGCCCAATCTTTCTTTATCAAAAAACTAATGAAAATATATATATATATATATATATATATATATATATATATATATATATATATATATATATATATATATATATATATATATATATATATATATCTGTATATACAGTACCAGTCAAAAGTTTGGACACACCTATTGGAGATTTGAAATTCTTCAAAGTTGCCACCCTTTGCCTTGATGACAGCTTTTCACACTCTTGGCATTCTCTCAATTAACAGGTGCGCCTTGTTAAAAGTTAATTTGTGGAATTTCTTTCCTTCTTACTGCGTTTGAGCCAATCAGTTGTGTTGTGACAAGGTAGGGGTGGTATACAGAAGATAGCAATATTTGGTTAAAGACCAAGTCCATATTATGACAAGAACCGCTCAAAAAAGCAAAGAGAAACAACAGTCCATCATTACTTTAAGACATGAAGGTCAGTCAATGCCGAAAAGGTCAAGAACTTTGAAAGTTTCTTCAAGTGCAGTCACAAAAACCAACAAGCGCTATGATGAAACTGTCTCTCATGAGGACCACCACAGGAGAGGAAGACCCAGAGTTACCTCTGCTGCAGCGGATAAGTTCATTAGAGTTAACTGCACCTCAGATTGCAGCCCAAATAAATGCTTCACAGAGTTCAAGTAACAGACACATCTCAACATCAACTGTTCAAAGGAGACTACGTGAATCAGACCTTCATGGTCGAATTGCTGCAAAAAAAACTACTAAAGGACACCAATAAAAATAAAAAACTTGCTTGGGCCAAGAAACACGAGCAATGGACCAGTGGAAATCTGTCTGATGAGTCCAAATTTGAGACTTTTGGTTCCAACTGCCGTGTCTTTGTGAGACACTGAGTAGATGAACGCATATGTGGTTCCCACATGAAGCATGGTGACACTATCTGTGATTTATTTAGAATTCAAGGGACACTTAACCAGCATGGCTACCACAGCATTCTGCAGTGATACACCATCACATCTGGTTTGCACTTAGTTTGACTATCATTTATCAACAGGGCAACATTTTTCATTCCCTTTATTTAACTAGGCAAGTCAGTTAAAACCTATTTGGGATAGGGGGCAGTATTTTCACTTACGGATGTAAAGCGTGCCCAATGTAAACTGCCTGCTACTCAGGCCCAGAAGCTAGGATATGCATATAATTGGTATATTTGGATGGAAAACACTCTAAAGTTTCAAACACGGTTACAATTATGTCTGTGAGTATAGCAGAACTTATTTGGCAGGCGAAACCCCGAGGGCAAACCACCCAGGAATTTTTTTTGAGGTGACTGTGTTTTCTATTAGTTTTCTATGGGGAACTAGATTTATGAGCCACCTGGTTGCAGTTCCTATGGCTTCCACTAGATGTCAACAGTCTTTAGTAATTGGGTGATATTTTTCCTTAGAGAAATCAAGAAGTAGCCCTTTCCTTTCTGTGTGTCAAGCCAAGTGTACTCTTTTGTTTGTTGCGTGCTCCACATTGATTTTATCCGCTATTGAACACAGTATATTCCATCTTAAATTTGATCAATTATTTACGTTTTAGTATACCTAAAGTTGGATTACGAAAGTTGTTTAATGTTTCGACCAAGTTTACAGGTAACTTATTAGATAATTTGTAGTCATGTTGTGCGAGTTGGAACCAGTGTATTTCTGAATCAAACGTGCCAAATAAATGGACATTTTGGGGATATGAAGACGGAGTTTATCGAACAAAAGGACCATTTGTGATGTTTCTGGGACATATTGGAGTGCCAACAGAAGAAGATCTTCAAAGGTAAGGCATGAATTATATCGTTATTTCTGAATTTTGTGTCGCACATGCTTGGTTGAAATATGATTTTACGTGTTTGTATGATGGGGTGCTGTCCTCAGATAATCGCATGGTTTGCTTTCGCGGTAAAGCCTTTTTGAAATATGTCATGGTGGCTGGATTAACAAGACGTTAAGCTTTAATTTGGTGTATTACACTTGTGATTTTATGAAAGTGAAATATTTCTAATAATTTATTTTGAATTTCGCGCTCTGCAATTTCCGCTAACGGAACGTCTAGCCGTAACAGGTTTTAAGACCAAATTCTTATTTTCAATGACGGCCTAGGAACAGTGGGTTAACTGCCTTGAGAACGACATATTTTTACCTTGTCAGCTCAGGGATTCGATTGTGCAACCTTTCGGTTACAAGTCCAACTCTCTAACCATTAGGCTACCTGCCACCCGATGACCCACCACACCTCCAGGCTGTAAGGGCTATTTGACCAAGAAGAAGAGTGATGGAGTGCTGCATCAGATGATCTGGCCTCCACAATCACCTGACCTCAAACCAATTGAGATGGTTTGGGATGAGTTTGTGAAGAGTGAAGGAAAAGTAGCCAACAAGTGCTCAGCATATGTTGGAACTCCTGTTGGAAAAGCATTCCAGGTGAAGCTGGTTGAGAGAATGTGCAAAGCTGTCATCAAGGCAAAGGGTGGCTACTTTGAAGAATCTCAAATATATTTTGATTTGTTTAACACGATTTCGTCTACTACATGATTCCATATGTGTTATTTCATCGTTTTGATGTCTTCACTATTATTCTACAATGTAGAAAATAGTAAAAATGAAGTAAAACCCTTGAATGAGTAGGTGTGTCCAAACTTTTGACTGATACTGTATATATATCATACTGTATTGTAATGGTAGAGTCATAAGACTGCACACACTGTAGAGTTGCATATCAGTTGCATGGTTCCATCCTCTGATATCTGTGAGGAATGAAGCCGAGCGTGTAGATGAAGGATGGCATCTGGCCATCGGGGTGACAACACCAGCACGGGTCACTGGACGTTGCCACAGTAACCACCGCTCTGCCTCTGTCCAATAGCTTTTAATGCCACATTCCCTCAGCTATTGTACCGAATATTGCCATGACCTAACTACATCAATAACTTAACACAGTAGACTTGGCCTACAAATATGAAAGAACTGCCCAGCCTCCAACAATCTGTTGTGTCTTCTTCTCCCCTACTGAAAGCTATGTGGTTATCTAGACTAGAGTGTGGCAGTTAAATTCTTGCTGTGATTGACAGATTACACGTTTATAGGGTAATAGATTATGGGTCTGGTCTGGAGGGCAGGGCTGGCCTGGAATGGAAGGTGGTGGCAGATTCAGCAAGCCAGCATGACTTTCCATTTCTTTCTAATGCACTATCGTCTTCCCCAGGAAAGTATGTTGGCCTTTCCCTCTATACACAGTTTGGCTGGGGCTACAATTCCATGGACTTTGAGTGAGAAGCAGTCCAACGGGGAGCAGAAACCTCCAGAAGATTGAATTCCCCATCTCTAGACACTATGGCCCACTCATTCTGGAGGAAGAGATAGTGCATCTTCTACTAAATATGATCCATGACAACACAGAGAAAATACAACACAGGTCTAGATTTACAATATAAAAACAGAAGACTTATAGAAGGAGCCTAATGACCGCTGCTGGCTTTGCTACTCCCCGACGTCCAATCAATGAGGATAAAGCTGAGGCTCATTACCATAAACAGGAAGCCTATTCCAGCGAAGCAGGCAGCCTGCGAGAGAGAGGGAGGCAGAGGAGAGGGAGAGTGAGAGAGAGGTAATGCGCACAGTTGATAACTCTGTCACTAAGTTACAGCCTTCATGCACTCAAAGTGATTAAACCACCATTATTGTAGTCTGGGTCCTGTGTACCAATTTCTTTATGTGAATTATGATATTAGTGTGGCATGACATTAAAACTGCATTACTCACTCAGCACATATTTCAAATTAATACTGAATGGATGAGTGAATACATTTAATCTGCATCATCTATATTTAGCACTTCAAACATTGTTTCAGCACATAATCTTCAGGCACTCTCTCTGTAGATATTCTAATCCAATTGAAAGCTCAGAGTCAAATTCTGGTAGCACTTTTTAATAACTCCACATAATAAAGCATTTATAATGGATTAGTAAATAGTTTATTTATCATTTATTAATCTTTACTCCGTTCATTAATATAGGTCCTTATAAACCATTTACTAATCATTAGTTACGTATTTTTATGAGTGGCCTCGTCTGAAATGTGTGCTATTTATACTTTATAAATGTTTTGAGTGACCAGTGGAATTTCTCACAAAAAGATGGACATGTCATTGGTAGACGTTTCAGCAGTACCCAATGCTCAAAATAGCCCAGAACAAATCAATGGTCAAAGAATAAGCACACAACACAGGATGTTAAAGGAAACATGTTGAACATTTAATTCACAAAACCTGTTGTGAAACAACTGTTGCAAGGGCTTAAGGAAAAGTTCTAATGTGAAAGTTTTGCTAATGTTGTCAACCTGGAGAACACAAACTAATCATTAAACATGGAGATGTAGTTACACACAACAGCTGTCCAGAACGGCCATTTTTTCTTGAGTGGATTTTTATTCCTTTATTCCTACTACTTAAATGTGATTTAGGTGGAGATTTTACATGTCTGATTTGCAGGTAGAAATGTTACATGTATAACATTTAAACACTTCCTGTGCTTCAGTCTTTTAACCGCAGACTATTTTGGGCCTCTGAAGGTAGTAACTCTTTAAACGTAATGGCAAAATTATTTATTTCCTTACCTCATAAGCAGTCTGCTCTTAATCTCTCTTGGACAGATTCTGCTTGTAAACCGAAGAATCGTTCAAGACGGGATGGAATGCGTAGGATAAAGAGCAGCAGTAGTTTGGGTATTTGGGTTTTCGTCAGTGGATTATATGGACATCTGATTCACAAACACATTTTACCGTCTCTACCGGTCGCACCACTCAAAAGCTAGCAATAGAGCATTGCAAACGTGGACATTTCACACCTCTCCATGTGCTACATTCAACGCCATGACCCTGGTGTTGAGCTGAGGGCAACTGTAAATTCAAATCACTATTCACCTCTGTAAAGGATGTCACGCTGCTTAGTACCACTTACTCCTGATTTTGGCGCATACCGAGCTCGAACCAGGAACCTCTGCTTTACAAACACACGTGACCCTCCTCTCTCAAGCGTCTCTACCGGTCACACCACTCAAAACACACCAATTGAGCAGCACAAACAAGGACACTTAAGGCTATGGTGTAAATGTCACACTTCTCCATGTGCCACACAAGGGTTGAGACTTTGCAAACCGGAACTCCCAATTTCTACACACGTATGGACCCAGAATTTAATCACGCAGGCACAGCTGAACAAATTATGCAACATTTTATTTCTGGGTTAACTGAGATAGAGTACCACAGTATGAGTCGTTACACCCATAAAACCTAGCTGTCTTTAGGAAACATTTAAAAAAAAATAATGGCTGTGATTCGTGTAGGCTTACCCTGGCATGACGTATTGATAACCGTGTAATTATCTCTTGGACAAGGTGACTTGTTCAATATATTTGCCTGTATTTGCTCCAAAAAAATGAAATGCTAATTAGCTGCTAATGTGGCTATCATAAAGAACTACAAATGCCATGATCATCTGGACAAGACTGCCGTATCGAGTAAGAATCTCTGGTTTAACTATCTAATATTAGCTAAATGCAGTAATGAAAAAAATTGGGAATATTTCTTTAAATTCACAATTCTGTGAGTTTTCTTGTGCAAGTTTTAAATTGACACAGTACCTGTTAGCAAAGGTGTCAGTGAGAGATAAATTGCCGGAGCTTGCAGGGATGTGTAGTATTGCATGATGTATACTTTGATGCTAGTTATCATTTTCAAATCTGAGAGTAAATAGAGCCAAATATATTGATAAAAGTCACCTTGTCCGAGATGAATGATCTTATGAATTGTTTATCCTGGGGCGGTAGCGTAATGGTTAGAGCGTTGGACTAGTGACCGGAAGGTTGCAAGTTCAAACCCCCGAGCTGACAAGGTCGTTCTGTCGTTCTGCCCCTGAACAGGCAGTTAACCCACTGTTCCTAGGCCGTCATTGAAAATAAGAATTTGTTCTTAACTGACTTGCCTGGTTAAATAAAGGTAAAAATATTTTTTTTTAAACACTATAAAAGGTGTTTAGAAATCTGTGATTAGTTTACTAACATTTACAAATGTGGGAGTAATGATTACTAAATGATGAATTAACTATTTACTAATCCATTATAAATGCTTTATTACATTGAGTTATTATAAAGTGTTACCCAAATTCCTTCTATTATGTGCACTTATGCTTAATTGTCCACATGCCCATACTTAACAGATATAAAAGATACATGTCATGTGTGTAAAAAATGTATTATCTTTAACCCCCTCAGGTCAACGTCTGCGCCCGGTGGAAATCTAATTAAGGTAATAAAAATATCCCCATAAAAATCTGTCCGTTTAAGCTACAGATATCGTTTTATTGCATTGGATACGTCTCAATCCACCGCATCCACTTATGATGCACTTCCACATCTACGATAAAAGGCGACAGAGCTAGAGTTTGTCAGACCATGAGGCATCCCGAAAATCGTTCTTCTTACAAAACCTTCTGTAACTTCCGAACGGTTTGGCCTAAGAACTATTATGACCCCTCTATGGAAAGGCCTCACAGGTCTCACCAGACTGGTCTGAAGGTCCCCCGGGACCAGCTGAGAAAATGTATATATGGAAGTAAATATGGAGACTGTTTACTGCCGAAAATAAGGGGTTAAATAACTCAGATGTAGTGGAGACACTTCAAAACAAACTTCCTTTACATTTTTTTTTGGGGGGGGGGGCTCTCTGTTCCATGTAGTGAGTCTGTTATTCAATGCATTTGGATGGGCTAATAGCAGTAAGGCCCAAAACATTTTTTCATCAAATTATTTATCTTTTTTATTTTAGTGGGATACTACAAGGGGTCTTACATTCTAAATGAAATAGCTAAATTAATCTTTGTATGTTCTTCTTAAAACAATTACATATGTTAGCTTAGAAGAATCCACCCCCTCCCCATCTTAGACCATGGTGGTCAGTGCCGTTTAACATGAGGGAGGCCGATTGTTTTTCATGAGCATAGCCTTATTTCTATTATAGCATAATGGATGACTCTCATTCATTTTCCATTCACCCAGTTCAATGTAACAGCGATAGGTTTAGGCTACTACATGATAATTGGGACAACTTCAGGGATGAACTTGAGGACTATGCGCTGGCAACCGGTCTACATGAGAAACCCAACGAGGTACAAGCGGCAACTCTGAGGAGTTTAATGGGCAACGAATGCAGGCATATCTACCGGCACAATCTCACCCTCACAAAACGGCAACAGTGTGATGCAAAGGCTATATTGGATGCATTGGATAATTCCTTCAATCACGCCAGAAACTTAATTTACAAGCGGTTCGTTTACAAGCTGCAAACAGGAAGAGGGTGAGTCAATACACAACTTTGTAACCCGTTTGAGAGAAAAATCCGGCACTTGTGAAAACGGGGGATTGAAAGATGAATTGTTTTGTGACAAAATAGTACTGGGAATTGCAAATGAGAGAGAGAGGCTTAACATTAGTAACTGCCATTGAAATGTGCCGCACTGCTGAAGTCACTGACATGAGAATGAGAGCAATGGAAATCGAAACCCCACGCTCCAACGTTGATACTGTTCACGCTGTTGCTGGGCAGACATTCAGACAAAACCAATTGAGGCAGAGTAATTCACCACGAACGGTGAACACAGAGCCACGTAGCATGTAAATACTGTGGGAATACACACACGTGGCAAAGAGCACTGCCCTGCCTACGGAAAACCACGCAGAGCTTGTGGAACTAATAATCACTTTGCAAAAGTGTGTCACAAAAGAAGGGAGAGTGAGGGCAAGATTCACTGTGTTGATGATGTCACTCAATGTTCAGAGCTGAACAGTGAAAGTGAAATTTACATGCATGACAAAATCAATCTGGCACCTGACACACATATTTTGCCCAGCGATACTAGACTAAAGCTGTACTCAGGAGAGCTAATGAGCTCTATTGGCACCTTTGGGACCGAATGTGTTATTTGGGGACGCAAACACAAGCAGGAGTTTGAGATTGTGAAAACCAGTCAACATCCTCTCCTCTCAGGCTCTACATGCGACCGCCTGGGACTGATGCAGTTCACTGTACCAAATGACCTGCACATTGTGGATCATGTCCAGCATGGACCCCTGTCCAAAGAACAACTACTCAGCATATATGACTATGTATTCAACATGCCCGTTGAATCAGTGCCTGCAGAGGTACACTTTGAAGTGGATGAGAGCATCACTCCAGTCCAGTGTGCTCCTCGTAATGTGCCCATTGCAATGAAAGTGGCTGTGAAGGCCCAGCTGGACAAGTATGAGGCCGATGGCCACATAACATCTGTGACTGAACCAACTGACTGGATCAGCAATATGGTCATAGTGAAAAAAATAGAGAACCTGAGGGTCTGTATCAACCCAAAGCATCTGAACCAAGCACTGAAACGATCCCACTACATCAGGCCGACACTAGAGGATGTTCTCTACAAACTTCCCAAGGCCAGGATTTCACCTTGGTGGATGCCCGAGATGCATTCCTTCAGTGCAAGCTGGATGAAGAAAGCAGCTTCATGACTACGTTCTGGACCCCCTGGGGTCGGAAACGCTGGCTCAAGCTCCCGTTTGGTGTCTCAGTGGCGCCTGAGATATACCAACGTAAGCAGCACGAGTTACTGGTTGGGCTCAAGGGCATTGAACCCATCGCCGATGATGTCCTGATCGTAGGCTGTGGTGACACAGACGAAGAAGCAGAACGGGACCACGATGTGAAGCTCCTGGCACTGATGGAGTGCTGCCGATCAGTTAAGCTTTGTCTTAGCCTGAAGAAGCTGCAGTTCAAGGTGAAAGACGTCCACTTCCATGGCCACACTCTCTCGGCAAAAGGCCTGAAGCCGAACCCAGACAGGTCCGAGCAATCTTCGACATGCCAAACCAGTCTGTTGCTGGACAAAGACACACCATGGCACTGGCTACCCAAGCACGAGGCCGTAGTGCAGGAGTTGATATCTCTGGCTTCATCCATGCCAGTGTTGTGCTACAACAACGTCACGAAGCCTGTCACAATCCAGAGCGACTCCAGCCAATGGGGACTTGGATGCTGCCTTATGCAGGAAAGCCAGCCCATTTCTTTTGCCTCGAGAGCGCCCACGTCATCTGCCCCCCCCCCCCTGCCTCGCAGGTTTCCGTCATGTCCTCTCCTCCTAACCACGTTGCTTGGTCCTTTGGTGGTGGGTAGTTCTGTCATGACCGTTGAAAGAAGTGGACCAAAGTGCAACATGGTGAGCGTACAATTTACATTTATTTTAAAATGTCGCCAACAAAAACAAAAATTCAAGAAACAACTGTGAAGCTTACAGGGCTAAGTGCTACAAACAAAGTTAACTACCCACACTGAAGGAGGGAAAATTGCTACCTAAGTATGATTCCCAATCAGAGACAACGATAGACAACTTTCCCTGATTGAGAACCATACCCGGCCAAAACATAGAAATAAAGAAACATAGAAAACAAAACATAGAATGCCCACCCCACATCACACCCTGACCTAACAAAATAGAAAAATAAAACGGCTTTCTAAGGTCAGGGCATGACAGTTAAGGAGTCTAGTTGATAGGTAATCGACTAGCCTGACTGTTCCCCGGGATTTGTACAATGCATGAACAAGGCTATTGAACTTGGCATTGTTGTCTGTCTTTATTCAACATATCATACTGAAACACGGTCTACGCACTCCACACTGCCCTTTCCCACCTGGACAAAAGGAACACCTACAATATGTGAGATTGACTACAGCTCAGCATTCTACACCATTGTGCCCTCAAAGCTCTTCACTAAGCTAAGGACCCTGGAACTAAACACCTCCCTCTGCAACTGGATCCTGGACTTCCTGACGGAGCACCCCCAGGTGGTAAGGGTAGGCAACAACACGTCTGCCACACTGATCCTCAACACTGGGGCCTGTCAGGGGTGTGTACTTAGTCCTCTCCTGTACTCCCTGTTCACCCACGACTGCGTGGCCAAACACGACTCCAACACCATCAAATTTGCTGGCGACACAACAGTATTAGGCCTGATCACGATGAGACAGCCTATAGGGAAGAGGTCAGAGAACTGCAGTGTGGTGCCAGGACAACAACCTCTCCCTCAATGTGAGCAAAGGAGCTGATCGTGGACTACAGGAAAAGGCGGGCCGAACAGGCCCCCATTAACATCAATGGGGCTGTAGTGGAGCGGGTCAAGAGTTTCAAGTTCCTTGGTGTCCACATCACCAACGAACTATCATGGTCCAAACACATCAAGACAGTCGTGAAGAGGGCACGACAATCCCTTTTCCCCCTCAGGAGACTGAAAAGATTTGGCATGGGTCCCCAAATCCTCAAAAAGTTCTACAGCTGCACCATCAATAGCATTCTGACCGGTTGCATCACTGCCTTGTATGGCAACAGCTCAGCATCTGACCGTAAGGCACTAAAGAGGGTAGCGCGTACAGCCTACTACATCACTGGGGCCAAGCTTCCTGCAATCCAGGACCTATATAATAGGCAGTGTCAGAGGAAAGCCCATAAAATTGTCAGAGACTCCAGTCACCCAAGACCCCCCCCTCCATTTGTTTTGTACACTGCTGCTACTCAGTGTTTATTATCTATGCACAGTCACTTCATCCCTACCTACATGTACAAATTACCACAACTAACCTGTACCCCCGCACACTGACTCGGTACCGGTACCCTGTGTGTATTGCCTCGTTATTGTTATGTTATTGTGTTACCTTTTATTACTTTTTATTTTGGTAAACATTTTCTGAACTCTTCTTGAATTGCACTGTTGGTTTTAAGCATTTCAGGGTAAGGTCTACACTTGTTGTATTCAGCACGTTAATGTTTTGATTTGAAGTAAGTGAAACTGAAAGTGAAAAGAATGACAAACTCTCTCTCTCTCTATTTCTCTCTTGTTTCTCCTTCATTTTGGAAGAAATTAATTTGTTCAAAACTGTTCAACTATTGTCTTTCTCTCTTTGAGCCAACTATTCACCACATTTTACACTGCAGTGCTAGCTAGCTGTAGCTTATGATCTCAGTTACTCGATTAATTCTCTGATGCTTTGATTGGGTGGAGAAATGTCATTCACGCTGCAAGAGCTCTGATAGGCTGGAGGACGTCCTTCGGATGTTGTCATAATTACTGTATAAGTCTTTGGAAGGACCTGAGAACCATGAGCCTCCTAGGTTTCGTATTGAAGTCAATGTATGCAGAGGAGGACGGAAGCTAGCTTTCCTCTGGCTACACCATGATGCTACCCTATGGAGTGCTGTTGAGGCTACTCTAAACCTCCTTTGTAAAATATTGTGTTTTAATCAGTTATTTGGTGTCTTGATTATATTTAGTTTAGTTTTATAAAAATAGGATAACTTTTTTAAGGTTTTACAATTTTTATTTTTATTAAATTCACTGAAGAGGATGGTCCTCCACTTCCTCCTCCGAGTAACCTCCACTGTGACAAGGCTAAGACTCTTATGGGTTAAAAACCAATAGTTAACAGTAATCTGCAGAGTTCTAGTAAGACATGACAGGAGTCTCTATGGCTGTAGGATGTAGGGGGGCGCTAGGAGACATCACTCACCAGGATTTTGGGGGTAGAGCGCATGGGCTCCTCCTCTTCGGGTACAATGCGGATGTAGAAGACAGCAGGGAAGATGAAGATGAGGCAGGGGGCAGATGTGGCACCTGAGGGAGGAGAGGATAAAAACACTCTGTAGCCATAGTGTCAAACAACAAGATCTACAGAACCGTAGAATAACAAGAGCCCAAATGAACAGCGAGGAAGTAGCCTAGCGATGTCAGGAAAGTCACCAAAAAGTATCCTTTGTCTCCCTCACTGCCAGAATGACACCAGCAGAAACAAGAGATTCCATTCTAAAGGCTTTATTGGGATAGAAAGTGTTGAAGTTAGCATTAAACACAACAGATTACTATTCACCCAACAATACTCATGAAACTACACAGAGTTTGGACAATAAGGTGCTAAAACTACAGCATACATGTAAAATGCATTATAATCCTTGATGAAAGGATCGAACATTTCAGTTTCTTCGATCATAAGACTTTATCATTCCTGAGGTGATTTAAGAGCTTTCCCCGAAAATGTCTCCAAATCTGTCACTGTAAGTACATTATTACGGCTGAGGGGTTAATGCATAGGGGATCAAATGGTCTAGGGTGAAATGTAAGAGGCTATGATCATCACTCTGCGAGGACCCCCCCCCCCAGTTTATTGTAAGGTAGCCGAGGGCAACTAGACCTCCATCTGTCTGGACAATGATATTTCCTCTTAGCAAAGTCACAATGACAGTGCAGAAAGTTAGACTGCTTTATTACATAAAGGTTAAATTCTCACCTAAATTCCTGAGCTTTTACTTACAGGCAGGTGTGCCCTTTTGTGTTCAATGAGGTACAATTCCAGGTAGCCTTGTGTCTGGAGGCATACGTTCTACAGATGTGCATTTTTTGAATTCCTACCGATGATGCCGAAGATGCCCAGGATGTTAGGGGCGAAGATGACCAGCATGTTGATGAGGGTGAGCAGGGTGACAGCAATGGCAATGTGGCGGGGCCAGTAGAATGTCTTGTTGGGGAAAAACAACTGCTGGATGGCTCTCCTTACCTGAGAAGACCACAGGGAGAAAAGCACAGTTACGACACTATTCTTATTCACAGACACACACTTTCATCAAAGAAACTCACTGCTTTAATATAGTAATATGCTGTTTTAACAGCTGCGTTTGTCCAAAGTGACAGTGACATACATGCTAAGTATACATAGTATACATCTTTACTTCTAGACATACACAGTTTCATTGAGCCAGACACATAGTTTGTGATAAGAGGTAATACTCACAGGGAAGAGCACTATGGGGACGGTGAGTGTGACAGCGGTGAGCACGGCCAGACGGACACAGAGGATCAGGGTGTCGTACGGGTCCAGACGGCTGTAGGTGTGCAGCAGCTCTGACTCCACCTCACCTGTAGGGGGCAGACACACAGGAGAAGGGCTTAGCGAAGCATCAATAACCACCAACTCCAGAAAGAGCAGAAAATGTATTACAAACGATATGCAACATATCATCGTCACATTAATGTTTTTCCATCAGAAGGCAAAAGTAAGTCTGGCTTATATGTTACATGCTGCTCCTCTTTGTGCTTGGAGCCTTATATTGAAATATACAACAGTAATATACTGCTATGATTGTGCTTATAACAATGTCATAGAGTAGAATCACTGGCATATTACAAATTGGTCTGATATGAGCTACGGCCACCAGGAGGAGCAGTTACTTCATAACGATTCTCTACCACTTTAAAAACAGCCTCTGAAGCCTAAAAGAGCTTTGTCCATGCAAATGAATGGCAAACGTGAGAAGTGGCTTTGTGTTAGCGAACTGAACTAGCCTGAAGCTCATGTAAAATGGGCCTGGGGGGAGCATTATAATGACATGGAGGTGAGTGGGCCTCACCATAGAAGGTCAGGTATCCAAACAGAGCAGCCAGGAAGTACATGGTGTACATGACTACAATGGAGATGTTGGACACATGCTGCATCCTTTGCTTGGTTGGGCTGAAATCAGAGAATATTGGATGATGTGATGTCACACACGCGTACACACACACCACACACACACCAATATGCCCCCCAAAAAAGGCCAGTTTGAGCTTTAGGGCATTTTTGATTTGTTTGAGGGTTACATAAGATCCAAGAATCTTACAAAGGAATATTATATTGTGGCTGAACACATGTCAGATTGATCTAAAGTAGGATGATTATTCAGATTATCACCAGGCTAGCCATGCGTATTTACATATTAGTGAGAATGCAAAGCAGTGTGCTATATGACACTGGCATATGAGTAGCCAAGCACAAAGTTGACATAATGATTTTCCTATCTGCAGGATGACTGAACTGAATTACAGCAACAATGTTGCATCCTGGAAAAGTGGGGCACCTACTTTTTGAGCTCGGTGTAGATGGGCAGGACCTCAGGATGGCATACAAAGGCAAACGCCAGGATGGGGATGGTGTAGGCAGTCTGGAAAACAATTAACTGTGAAGTCACCATGGATACGGTGGCGCCAGCCCCAACCCTCTTACCACCAACCTAGTGTTTTACTGGCCATTAGGGCCTTGAAGCACACATCACACAGAGCAAATGATTTCCTGTGATTAACTTGGACCTGGCTACTGACCAACGTTTAGCCTGCTTAGGGATGGGCCATAAGTATATCAGCAGGAGGGACTGATCGAACTACCCGGGGCAACTTGGGAAATCTAGTGCATCTTTAGGGGATGCTGATTATGGGTTTGTATACACTAGTCAATAATCTACTGCTAATTCCCCAGTGTATGACTGACTACACAAGACTACAACTGTACTGTTACTAATAGTACTGCATAATATGAATATCAAATACAATTGTATTTGTCACATGCCGAATGCAACAAATGTAGACTTTACAGTGAAATGCTTACTTACGAGCCCTTCCCCAACAATGCAGTTAAAAAGTAAGAAAATTAACAAATAGATTAAAAGAAAACAGTAACACAATAAAATAACACAATAAATGAACAATAACGAGGCTATATACAAGGAGTACCGGTACCGAGTCAGTGTACTGGGGTACGAGGTAGTTGGTGTCCGGATCTTTCATTACACACACCTGTCCCCATTTCCCACTGATTAGTAGTTGTATATGTGTGCCTTTTGGTTTCCATTGGGTGGTTGATTATTGTTACAATGTCCGTTGGTGCGTGAGAGTACCTGTGCTGTGTGTTTTGGGCTTTCGTGCCCTTGTGGATTGTGCAGATGATTACGGGTCTCATCCCGTGTGTTAATCGTTGTGCGCGTGTTATTTATTTGAGGTACTCCTCGCTCTTTTGTTTTGGGTTTCTACCCTGTGTTTTGTTACGCGTTTCTTTGGTCTTCGTTCCCCGCGTCTTTACACGGCACACCATCATTTGGGCTTAAAAAAAAAACGATTACACATTCCTGCGTCTGTGTCCCGATCCGTCATACCAACGTGACAGTTGGATTGATTGATTGAGATCAAATGTACATGTAGGTTTGGTTAGGTGACTGATTTAAGTACACTGTAACTTATCTGCACTCTTAAAAAATAGGGTTCCAAAACGGGTCTTTGCGGAGGGATAGGGTTCTACCAAAATCTGTTTTTATCAGAAAAAAAACGTTTTGGAATACAAGGGTTCCATGTACCATCCTAAGAACTGTTTTTGGAAGAAAGGGTTCTTTGATGATTCTTTGGAAGGCAAGAATGATTCTCTGAAAGGCAAGAAGGGTTCTACATAGAACCATATATAATATCTCCCAGCATGCTCTATTGCAGGGAGATTTACAGAATGATTTGTTTTACTATAATACCTGTGTTTTTGCATGTACATTGATTGGTTGATTAATATTATACTACACAAAGATAAATAAACATACAGATTTCTAAACTAATCCATTCTGTTAATAATTTGATTTACTGCACCCATTACTGAGATGGTTTCTCCAGTTTAGATGATTGAGGTAGTCTCGGTGTTCAAATGTACCTACCCTGGCAGTCTAAATGGAGACTGCAGCTAATTAACAATTCGACTTGTTGGATGTCCAAACTGGCTGGATTCCAATATGAATTACACATCACTTTGCCAACCAGCATAATGTGACTTTCAGGCATGATGTGGCCTGTAAATCAGGAGATTCCTAACACCACTGTGTTAGGGTGTAACTAAGCCCTCAAAGAAAGGCCAAATTATATGTATTGTCATAAATATCTTTTTTAATTTAACTCGGAAGTCATTAAATAGTTTAGAATGTAATTTTAAAGGCTAATAAGGCTGGTGAAACCCTTCATAGATGGTTCTAGGTGTCACGCCCTGGCCATAGTTTACTTTGTATGTTCCTATGTTTCTATTGGTCAGGGTGTGATCTGAGTGGGCATTCTATGTTGGATGTCTTGTTTGTCTATTTCTGTGTTTGGCCTGATATGGTTCTCAATCAGGGGCAGGTGTTAGTCATTGTCTCTGATTGGGAACCATATTTAGGTAGCCTGGGTTTCACTGTGTGTTTGTGGGTGATTGTTCCTGTCTCTGTGTTACTTTGCACCAGTATAGGCTCAGTCACTTTGGTTTTTCTTTTTTCCTTGTTTTGGAAGAGAAGAGAACGAGCGCCATTCTCCTTGCGGAGATGGTACAAAATCCATCAACACGGTCGGTCCCTGGGATTGGGCTGGCCAACACGATTCGGTTTGCTTGGAAGGAGAAGGAGTTGGAGCCTTTAGGACGGGAAACTTTTGGAAGGATAATATTGATGGGGATTCTAAAGCTGACGGTGAAGGACGTGTTTTGTTTCAACTCGTTGGAGGGAGCATACGACGTGGCACTAAATACAGAGGAGAAACACGCTGATATCCTGAGAAGGGCAAGAGCAGTGGGAGGTGAGAGGCCGATGAGCCATTATGAAATAACAAGCCTGGCGAAGAACAAATTTAGGGTTGTAACTGTCAACATTTACAACCCATACATTAAGGACGAAGAGGTGAGGGCCTTTCTGGGGAGATACATGGATAACGTCTCCTCAGCAAGGCACCTCAAAGACTCCCTTGGGTTTTGGAATGGGAGGAGAGGCATCCAGGCCCTCCTCAGGGAGGACCCAAAGGGACATGGTGGCTACCTCCATCCTCCTGCTATGTTCTCCCTAGGGGCTGACAGGGGGACGTTGTTTTATGCACGTCAGCCCCCATTTTGCAGACGCTGTATGGCCTACGGCCACATTTTCGCCTCGTGCAGCACGAGACAATGCAGATTTTGTGGATCTGAGGAACACGAGGCGAGGGATTGTGACAAGCCTAAGGCGTGCCACGGGTGTGGCTCGTCAGCACACCTGTGGCGGGGGTACCCGGCTCATCAGAGGTCATATGCGTCTGCGGCTGGGGGGGAGCAGGAGCGGGGGATGGGGGAAGAAGAAGAGGGGAAGGAAGCACGCCTCATGACCAGAGTACAGGTCCAGAGGGGAAGGCCGCAAGGAGGGAGGAGGAGCAAGAAGCGGCGGATGGAAGAGAGAAGGAAACGGAAGGCACGGGAGTAGGAGAAACAGGAAAAGTGGCGGAAGAAGGCAACCGAGTGGAGGAGCATGAGAGAGAAGAAAGCGAGGGAGGAGTGATGGAGAAGGAGACGGTGGAAGAGCAAGTGGACTGGGGGGAAAGTGCCCTGGTCGAAGAGATGAGGGGTATGGTGGAGGAGCTGGCGGGGGGGGAGGGTGGTATCTCTCCACTGCCGCCATCACCAAAGAAGAGAATGAAGAGGAGGGTGCGATTGGCCGACAGTGAGAGGGAGGGAATGGCCAAGAGAGTGATGGGGGTGGGAGAAACTTCTGGGTTGCTGCTGGTTTCCCCAGGCCCTCAACTTCTGTTGGGTGGGGACACACCTAACAAGACTCAGGACTGGGTACAGGAGGAGGTGGGGAGTTTTTTTGTTTGGGGACTCAGCCTCCCCGATTTTTTTTCCAATCCAGCTGCAGCACTGGGGAGGGGGAGGATTGTGGGGGTAGACCCAGGGTGCAGGGCACCCCGGAGCCAAACACTATTCCTGCATCCTGGGTTGGTGAGATGGAGGAAGAGGGGGGGATGTCGGGAGTACGGATGGTGTTCTCACCGGTAGATATGGAGCAGGGGAGCATCGGGTGAGTCTCCTGGTTTTGTTTTTTTCTGTCTGGGTTTAATATTTGAGTGTATTACATGTTTTTATTTTATTCTTTCATGGGGTCTAATTTTACTTTTGCTAGTTTAAATGTAAGGGGTTTAAGGGATTTTGTTAAGAGGAGGGCGGTTTTAAGTTATCTGGAGGATGTGGGGTTTGATTTTTGTTTTTTTACAGAAGGTTCACCTGAGGGATGGAGGGGATGTTAGTAGGTTTAAGAGGGAGTGGGACAAGAGGGAGTCGGTTTGGGGTATTGGGGGGGTGCACTCATCGGGGGTAGGGATTTTGTGTGGGCACAGGGAGGTAAAAGTGGAGGGTTCTTTTGTGGTGATGCAGGGGAGGGTTATAGGGGTGGATGTTACGATAAGGGATTGTAAATTTAGATTAGTGGTGGTGTATGGGCCACAGCCACAGGTGGTGGCAGACAGGAGGGAGATGGTGGACTGTCTGGCGCCCCTGTATGTCACAAATAGGAAATTAGTGATAGGGGGGACTTTAATACAGATTTAGGAATAGGGGGGGAATAGCAGTGCAGGCGCCATCACCGGGCTAATGGCTTGCCATGGTCTGGTTGATGGTGGCCTGCACACTACTCCGAAAATGGCCGGTCCTACATGGCGCAACTCCAAGGGGGTTGTGCGGAGGCTCGACTATATTTTTGTACCCAGGTCTTTGGGTAAGTTGTCTGGGCGGCTGTTGCCTGTTTTCTTTTCGGATCACGACGGGGTGCTCCTGCAGGTGGGTTCGCCAGTCTGCCTCTTTGGTAGGGGGTACTGGAAGTTAGATCGGGATGTGCTGGAGGAGCAGGCTTTTGTTGACGGGTTTTTTGGTTTCTTTTGGAGGCTTGAAGGCCTCCGGTCCATGTGCGAGGGGGTGTTAGAGTGGTGGAAATTAGTTAAGGTGAGGATTAGGGCTTTTATAATAGGGTATTGCAAGAGGAAAAAAAGGGAGGAGAGGAGGGAGGTGGATCGTATCCAAAGGTTAATTGAACTCGAATACGAGGCAGGCAACCTCGGCGGGTCGTTTGACTGGGAGAGATCCGCAACCCTAAAGGCGCAGCTCAGGGAGTTGCAGGAGCGGAAGGCTCGAGCTTTCCTGGAGCGTGCGCATAGTGGCTTTCTAGAACATAATGAGACTTGTTCTGCTATGTTCTTTAAGTCGGTTAGGGCCAGACAGAGTAGGAAGGTAATGCATGGCGTTAGGGAAGAAAATGGTAGTATAGTTAGAGAACCAGAGGATATGGTCAGGGTGACAACTGATCATTTCCAAGGTTTATTTAAGGAAAGGGAAATAGATGTAGAGCAGGGAAATGTGTTTTTAGAACACTTGTCCAGGCGGTTGCCGGAGGACATTAGAGAAGTGATGGAGGCCCAGATTTCACTAGAAGAGGTTGAGAGCGCTCTTAGGAGGATGGGAAAAGGGAAGGTGCCTGGGATGCATGGGCTGCCGGCTGAGTTTTATCTCAAGTTTTGGGGTATACTTGGACCAGTGGTCCTCGAAGTCTTGAAGGCCATCCTTGAGACGGGGGTCCCGGGGGGATCAATGGCTGTTGGTGTGCTGTCACTTTTATATAAGAAGGGGGAAGTAACAGACCTTGGCAACTGGCGGCCGTTGACCATGCTGTGTGTAGATTACAAGCTACTTGCAAAGGTTTTAGCAGACCGGTTGCGCACAGCCCTTCCCTTCGTCGTCCATGAGGATCAGACGTGCGGGGTAGAGGGCCGCTCTATTAGATGGAACCTACAGTTAATCAGGGACTCCATCGCTTGGGTTGAAGATAGAGGACTGCCTTTAATGGTAGCAGCGCTAGATCAGGCGAAAGCTTTTGATCGTGTGAATAGATCCTTTTTATTCAGAGTGTTAGGTCGATTAGGATTTGGGGAGAAGTTCATAGGATGGATTCGTACATTATATGTCGGAGCGGGGTGCCGAGTTAGTGTAAATAGTCACTTGGGTGACGTTTTTGACCTCTCGTCTGGGGTCAGGCAGGGGTGCCCACTCTCGGCTCTCCTCTTTGTTCTGTACATGGAGCTTCTGGGGGCTGCCATTAGGGCAGACACAGGGGTGGAAGGCTTGTTGATCCCTGGAAGTGGTGGGCGCCATCTTAACACGCAGTACGCCGACGACACTTCCTTGCTGCTGTGTAAGGACTCGTGCCTGACAAGGTCCCTTGCCATCTTTGGGGATTTCACCCGAGCGTCGGGAGCAGTTCTGAACCAAGCAAAGTCTTCCGTCAAGTTTTTCGGAAGATGGCGCGGTAGAACGGATGTGCCTGGGGGGTTCTCTCTCTGTGAGGGGGCCCTGAGGATTCTCGGGGTCCATTTTGAGACCTCCGGCTCAGCGACGCTAAACTGGAACATGCGTATCGCAGTGGTACAGAGGAAGCTAGCAATGTGGAAGGCTAGGTATTTGTCTTTTATGGGCAAAGTCCTGGTCCTAAAGGTGGATGTGTTGCCGTCTCTTTTGTTTTTGGCGTACATCTACCCATTGCCGGCTTGTCTGAGGAGGCCTTTTGTGTTTCAGTTCATGTGGAGTGGCAGGTGCGAGTGGGTCGCCAGGGCACGCATGCTCTGTCCCATCGGGGAGGGAGGTAGAGGGGTACCACATTTCCCCCTCAAGCTGGACGCAATTTTTGTTTCTTTCTTGTTAATGGAGCTTGCTCATCCAGTGATACACCCGTCCGGTTACCTCCTGCGGGTGTTCTTCTCATATCAGGCAAGAAGCGTAATGGTGTGGTCTAACACGGGTCCTCGGGCGGAACAGCTGCCGTGGCACTTTGGTCATGCGGCCAAGTGGCTGCGTGCGCACCCTGAGGTTGAAGTTGCCCGAGTAGGTTTAGATCACAGGCACCTGTACGAGGAGGTCAGAAAGGCAGGGAGTCCGGCGCCTGTAGTGGGCATCTCGGAAGTGGTTTGGGAGGGAGTGCAGGCGCGGGGTCTGGACAACAGGCTCAAGGATCTGAATTGGTTGAGCCTCCATAAGTGCTTGCCGGTACGTTCCATCATGTACCGGTATAGTTTGGTGCAATCCCCCACCTGTCCAAGATCCTCTTGTGGCAGGGAGGAGACTGTGCGCCATGTCTTTTGGGACTGTGCCTTTGCCGGAGTAGTATAGGCTAGGGAACGGGTGTTGTTAGGTTTGTTAAAGGGAGGATTTTGTATTGACGTGGGCCAGGTTAGAGAGAGGTGTAGGGAGAGCGATAGGGACGGATAGGGACAGGTTTCTGCTCTGGCTTCTCATGAGTCTCTTTAAAAGGGGGCTGTGGGAAGCCAGGCAGAACATGGTGAAGACAGGGAGAGATTGGGGGGTGGAAGGGATAGTGAGGAGGGTGGAAGGAGATTTGAGGGGCAGGATGAAGAGGGAGGAGAGGAAGTGGGGGCAGCATGCTGCTCGGGAGAGGTGGAAGGGGGGTTTAGGGCTGGGTGTCATTTAGATTTGTAATCGGATAGATTAGGGGCGGAGAGATAGGGAAAGGTATTTTGTAGGGTGACGGGGAGGGAAGATGCTCCCCTGAGGTTTTGTTTGGGGTTTTTGTTTTGTTAAAATTAAAATACCATTATTGGAGTATGTATGAAAATTATGAGTTGTAAAGAATGAATGGTATTGAAGGTAATAAATTATTTTTTATTAAAAAAATATTTTAAAAAGATGGGGCTGTTTTCGGTTTTCGTATGTTTGTTATTTTGTTAGTTTATCGTGTATAGTTTCCGTATTAAATAAAATGAATCACAACTACGCTGCATTTTGGTCCACTCCTCCTTCCCACAACGAAAGCCGTGACAGAATCACCCACCACAACAGGACCAAGCGGCGTGGTTACAGGCAAAAGCAACAGCAGGAGCAACAAAAGAAGGAATGGACATGGGAGGATGAATTAGATGGAGAAGGACCCTGGGCTCAGCATGGAGAATATCGCCGTCCCAAGAAAGAATTGGAGGCGGAGAGGAGCCGGTATGAGGAGGCAGCACGGCTAAGCGGATGGAAGCGCGAGAGTCAGCCCCTAAAATTTCTTAGGGGGGCGGCTCAGGAAGAGTGTGGCAGAGTCAGGAGTCAGACCTGAGCCCACTCTCCCTGTTTATCATGAGGAGCCAAGGAGGAGACCAGAACCAGAGCCGGTGTTGGAGGTGAGAGAAACAGAGACTGTGAAGGAGTTAATGGGGAAATTGGAGGAGAGAGTAATGAGGGAGTTGCTGTGTTGGTGCTTTAAATATGGAATTCGCCCAACGGAGCGTGTCGGGGATTTGATGGCACCTGGGTCAGCGCTCCATACTCGTCCTGAGGTGCATGCTAGTCGGCTGTTGAAGTTGGTGCCAGCCTCACGCACCAGGCCTCCTATGCACCTCCCTAGCCTTGCATGTCCTGTGCCAGCACTGCTCTCAAGATCTCCAGTACGCCTTCACGGTCTATCCCATCCTGTGCCACCTTCACACACCAACCCTCCGATGGCAGCTCCCCGCACCAGGCTTCCTGTGCGTGTCCTCGGCCCAGTACCACCAGTGCCAAGACCACGCATCAGGTCTACAGTGCGCCTCGACTCTCCAGCGCTGCCGGAGCCTTCCTCCTCTCCTGCGCTGCTGGAGTCTCCCGCCTGTTTAGCGCTGCCAGAGCTTTCCGCCTCTACAGCGTTGCCGGAGTCTCCTGCCTGTTTAGCGCAGCCAGAGCTGCCAGCCTGCATGGAGCAGCCAGAGCTGCCAGTCTGCATGAAGCAGCCAGAGCTGCCAGTCTTCATGGAACAGCCAGAGCTGCCAGTCTGCATGGAGCAGCCGGAGCTGCCAGTCTGCAAGGAGCTGCCAGTCTGCAAGAAGCTGCCAGTCTGCAAGCTGCTGTCAGTCTGCAAGGAGCTGCCATTCTGCAAGGAGCTGCCATTCTGCAAGGAGCTGTCAGTCTGCAAGGAGCTGCCAGTCTGCAAGGAGCTGCCAGTCTGCACGGAGCTGCCAGAGCTGCCAGTCTGCATGGAGCAGCCAGAGCTGCCAGTATGCAAGAAGCAGCCAGAGCTGCCAATCTGTATGGAGCAGCCAGAGCTGCCAGTCAGCATGGAGCAGCCAGAGCCGTCAGTCTGTCAGGATCCGCCAGTCAGCCAGACTCTTCCAGATCCGCCAGTCAGCCAGACTCTTCCAGACCCGCCAGTCAACCAGACTCTTCTAGATCTACCAGTCAGCCAGACTCTTCCAGATCTGGCAGTCAACCAGACTCTTCCAGATCTGCCAGTCAACCAGACTCTTCCAGATCTGCCAGTCAGCCAGACTCTTCCAGATCTGCCAGTCAGCCAGACTCTTCCAGATCTGCCAGTCAGCCAGACTCTTCCAGATCTGCCAGTCAGCCAGACTCTTCCAGATCTGCCAGTCAGCCAGACTCTTCCAGATCTGCCAGTCAGCCAGACTCTTCCTGATCTGCCAGTCAACCAGACTCTTCCAGATCCGCCAGTCAACCAGACTTCCAGATCCACCAGACTCTTTCAGATCCGCCAGTCAACCAGACTCTTCCAGATCTGCCAGTCAGCCAGACTCTTCCAGATCTGCCAGTCAGCCAGTCTCTTCCAGATCTGCCAGTCAGCCAGACTCTTCCAGATCTGCCAGTCAACCAGACTCTTCCAGATCCGCCAGTCAACCAGACTCTTCCAGATCCGCCAGTCAACCAGACTCTTCCAGATCCGACAGACCCTTCCAGATCCGCCAGTCAACCAGACTCTTCCAGATCTGCCAGTCAGCCAGACTCTTCCAGATCCGCCAGTCAGCCAGACTCTTCCAGATCCGCCAGTCAGCCAGACTCTTCCAGATCCGCCAGTCAGCCAGACTCTTCCAGATCCGCCAGTCAGCCTGACTCTTCCAGATCCGCCAGTCTGCCAGGATCTGCCGGAACCGTCAGTCTGCCAGACTCTTCCAGATCCGCCTATCAGCCAGATTCTTCCAGATCCGCCAGTCAGCCAGGATCTGCCAGAGCCTTTCTCCTCTCCTGCGCTGCCGGAGTCTCCCGCCTGTCCGGCGCTGCTGCCGGGGTCTCCCGCCTGTCCGGCGCTGCTGCCGGGGTCTCCCGCCTGTCCGGCGCTGCTGCCGGGGTCTCCCGCCTGTCCGGCGCTGCTGCCGGGTTCTCCCGCCTGTCCGGCGCTGCTGCCGGGGCCTCCCGCCTGTCCGGCGCTGCTGCCGGGGTCTCCCGCCTGTCCGGGTCTCTCGCCTGTCCGGCGCTGCTGCCGGAGTCTCCCGCCTGTCCGGCGCTGCTGCCGGAGTCTCCCGCCTGTCCGGCGCTGCTGCCGGAGTCTCCCGCCTGTCCGGCGCTGCTGCCGGAGTCCGAAGAGCCCCTCTGTCCCGAGCTGCCCCTCTGTCCCGAGCTGCCCCTCTGTCCCGTGTTGTTAAGTAGGGTTGCCGTGGCTGGGAGGTCACGGAAGCGGACAAGGTGGAGGAGAACTGCGGTGAAGTGGGGCCACGTCCAGCACCAGAGCCGCCACCGCGTACAGATGCCCACCCAGACCCTCCCCGATAGGTTCAGGTTTTGCGGTCGGAGTCCGCACCTTGGGGGGGGGGGGTACTGTCACGCCCTGGCCATAGTTTACTTTGTATGTTTCTATGTTTTGGTTGGTCAGGGTGTGATCTGAGTGGGCATTCTATGTTGGATGTCTTGTTTGTCTATTTCTGTGTTTGGCCTGATATGGTTCTCAATCAGGGGCAGGTGTTAGTCATTGTCTCTGATTGGGAACCATATTTAAGTAGCCTGGGTTTCACTGTGTGTTTGTGGGTGATTGTTCCTGTCTCTGTGTTTTGCACCAGATAGGGCTGTTTTCGGTTTTCGTACGTTTGTTATTTTGTTAGTTTATCGTGTATAGTTTCCGTATTAAATAAAATGAATCACAACTACGCTGCATTTTGGTCCGCTCCTTCTTCCCACAACGAAAGCCGTGACACTAGGAAGAATCTTTAGATGATAAAATTGGTTTTGATAGAGGGTTCTAGGTACAACCATATAGATGGGGTTCTTTGAAGAACCTTACATACATGGAGGGTTATACCCAGTAACAAAAAGGGTTCCCCTATGAGGACAATCCAAAGAACACTGTATGGTTATACTCAGCCCCTTTTTTTCTAATAGTGTGTATGTTACCATAAAACAATGTACAGTATGTTATCGTAAATTCCAACAAAACTTTAGCAGTACATTACTGTAAAGTTTACAGTAATGTACTGTTAACCCAATGTTTATTTGTAATTTACGTAACTGGCTGCCAGCAAGGTACCGTCAAAACAACAGGATTGTTTTTACAGTGTAGCTGCAGAGTACTCGCTGAAGACATTGTCATAGTAAGACATGAGAAAGACTGAGCCCCAGAAATGCCAGGCCTTCCTCATCAGGGCCATTTCCCCAGAGTTGGCCCACAGAGAGAGAACTGTTACAGTCTGTGATACTGTGCCAGAGAATGACGTGAGCCCCCGAGTGGTTCTACTCTCCAGTCAGACAGGAGCTGACATCTCAGTCTGGGAATACTGGGAGACCATTGGGAGGCTGAGCCCTAACCTTCACATGATGGATGCTCCCATTACCTCCTATTCAGACCTATTACTCTTTCTGGAGCACACAGGGCTGATTAATACATTGTGATTCAACAGAGTGGGATTGTTCATAGTGCAAACAGGCTAGTGGGTCCTCTGTTTTTTCCATTGTCATTAGCAACATGCTAAATATTTTCTTGAATACCTGTGATGGAAAGGATGGGCTGATGGAGTTAACTATACAGGAACCCACCTGTGAGTTGAGGTTGACCATTTTGGGAACACAGGCTTGGTTGTAACCCGTGTCGTTGGTAACAGCAATCACACTGGCTGTGCTGTTAAAGGCAAAGTCTATAAAGGGACAGGGGGTATGGAACTTCTTATAGATGACCTGCAGAGAGGAAAGAGTAGTTGGCTGGATGAGATGAGTAGTCTGAAGGACATGGGCCTGCATACATAACAGCACAGTACACAAAATCAAAACTAGGTCAGACAAACACACACACACGCACACACACACACAGACACAGACCAACGTGGTCCGAAACTGCAGGGTACAAAACTTGTCCACAGAAATCTGAGAGAGGGGAAAATTAAAGAGGTTGAACCTCAGATCTCTGACTGATAGTAGACTAAACTGGGTGTAGTGATTGATTTGCTTTTTCTGCAAGAGTGCAAAAACATGAAGATTACTGCAGATTTGAAAAATAGAACTTATGACCTGAGATCTGTGCATAGAACTCTGACATGTGCAAAAACCATCAATTCAAGTCAATGGAAATCCATTAGTCAGGATTTGGACCATTATGAGAGCACTGCAACACATGGAGGCCTATACTGTAGCTGTGTATAACAGTGCATACCGAGATGAGGAAGAAGACCATGCAGGTGAGGGAGAAGCCACTGGTGTAGCCCAAGTACCCTGAAACAACACAGAGACACTTCATCAGACATCACACTCTCACATCCTCTGACAAATGGGGATGGGGCGTGGGAGGTTAGAATGACTCTCTTATTTCCGTCATGTTTAATATTTTCTCCCACTGCTAATTACAGGGAACACATACAAACATTTGCCTGTTTCAAGACAATGTGTTTGGGCTTGAGATCATAAGCGTGTTTGTTCTTAGAGTGCCTAGAGAAATAGACTAAATAGGACTGGAGTACTGAGAGCTGCAGCTCATTACTGGGCTCCGGTAGCATGGATTCTCTCTCTTTCCTTTCTCTCTCTCTCCCTTTTTCTCTTGCTCTCTCTTCTCTCGGCTCAATTCTCTGCAGGAGAGAAACGCTTAATAAGAGGTCAAGACTTTTCTCCCAGCCCCTCCACCCCTCTCTCTGCATCTCTCTCCCTCTCTCTACTCTGTCTTCCTCTCCCTCTCTCTCTTTCATTCTACCTCTCATGTAATTGAATATGAGCCGTTTTTGAAACTGCTATCCCAGTGAACGGTGCATGCATGAAGCTGGGTCTCTCACAGAGCGTATAGGAGAAAAACACAGAGACAACAGAGAGGGAGACACTCACTTGATGAAAGCTTTGTGGCCATTTCACTTTGTTAAACAAGAGAGCTCATTAAATGGAGCTGAAGCCAGGGTATTCTGCGCTGGGTATTTTTATATTTTCATGGGACTTCTGACAGTAACATTATCTCACATGACACGGCTATTTACTAAAGTCCATCCTAAAACAGTGGGGGACTGTTTGCCACAACACGAGAGAGAGAGAAAGGAGAGGGAGGAAGAGAGGGGGATTGGGAAAGAGTAGGTGGAAGAGAAGGGGAGGGGGTAGAGGAAAAATGAGACAGAGGAAGGTCACTGGTTCTAATCATTTCTTTCTCTGGAAGGGTTATTGGCAAACACAATGATGAAATGACTGTTCAAGCGGGATTTTTTTCCCTCTTGAAAACCTCATCAGAGTAGAAATCTGTCATTTTTCATGTGCAAGACAAAAAAACATTCGGAGAACCTTAACTTACAAAACATAACAAAACATTTAACGTATGATAGATTATTAAATAAGTATACTCTTATTAAGGTTTTAATTAAGACAGTTAACAGAAACTCACCTAGCTGCTTCATCAAAGCCAGAGGCAGGATGACACTGATGGACACCATGATGACCAGGTAGTTCCCATTCAGGTACCACTCACTGGAGAGAGAAATGGAGAAGAGAAAGGGGGAGGAGAGAAGGATGTATGACATTTATGTAACTCATTTATTACATCTTTAGTCCTTATTTGTAAGGGAAATGTTCAATGTCTCTGTTTTATTCAATGACAAGAGGAAAAACTCTTAACTGTAAAGCAAGACGCCAGGGATGATGAGGACCCATCATCCCATCAACTCATCATCATCCATCAACTCATCACCTCTTGACAGCCAGCAGTAGGACTGACTGACTTACCACCTGAGGAACTGGGAGTGTTCCCTCAATGACACACATCTACACGTCTTTCCAGATCCAGAACGCCGCAGCCCGTCTGGTGTTCAACCTTCCCAAGTTCTCTCACGTCACCCCGCTCCTCCGCTCTCTCCACTGGCTTCCAGTTGAAGCTCGCATCAATGACACACATCTACACGTCTTTCCAGATCCAGAACGCCGCAGCCCGTCTGGTGTTCAACCTTCCCAAGTTCTCTCACGTCACCCCGCTCCTCCGCTCTCTCCACTGGCTTCCAGTTGAAGCTCGCATCCGCTACAAGACCATGGTGCTTGCCTACGGAGCTGTGAGGGGAACGGCACCGCAGTACCTCCAGGCTCTGATCAGGCCCTACACCCAAGCAAGGGCACTGCGTTCATCCACCTCTGGCCTGCTCGCCTCCCTACCATTGAGGAAGTACAGTTCCCGCTCAGCCCAGTCAAAACTGTTCGCTGCTCTGGCCCCCCAATGGTGGAACAAACTCCCTCACGACGCCAGGACAGCGGAGTCAATCACCACCTTCCGGAGACTCCTGAAACCCCACCTCTTCAAGGAATACCTAGGATAAGATAAGTAATCCTTCTCACCACCCCCCCCCTTAATGATTTAGATGCACTATTGTAAAGTGGCTGTTCCACTGGATGTCAGAAGGTGAATTCACCAATTTGTAAGTCGCTCTGGATAAGAGCGTCTGCTAAATGACTTAAATGTAAATGTAAATTAAACATTTAACCCAGGTGGTGCTGGTATGAGAGGGGCAGCACTGTGTTAAAGCTCTTAATAAGCCTGCCTTGTACTCCTCGTTCTACAAAGATCCACAGCAAATGGAGCTCTACAAGCAATCAGTTTAAAGGCACACAGACAGCACACTCAACAACAGGCTCTGTCAAATCTGTCACACTTAAACATTACCATGCTCCACATTAACAAGAGAGTTTCTGAGAGGGAGAGAGAAAAAGGGAGAGTTTGCGTGCATACCTGAGTGTGTTTGAGACAGAGAAAGAGAAAGAGACAGCAAAACAAAGTGAGCTAGGCCAAGTGGGCTGCAGTGATATTCTTCCTCACCAGTCCTCTTTTCTTCCGCCTCCCTTAGGTCTCTAGTGACCACTGAACGGTCTGGAGGGTGAGAACATGGGGTCAAGGCTCCGCCTGAGGCTGCAGGGTCTGGGAAGTAACTAGGGTGGGGACACACCATGTCCTAAGCGTACTGGGACAGACCACTCATATAGTCTACGACAAGGTGTAGGTGCATAGCAACTGTGATAAACACGTGAAATAAGCCAATGTATGATATATTGAGTCCACTGCATTACTAATATCACAAACTATTTTTTTTTTGTCTTTGACTCTGCATTGTTGGAAATGAACCCATAAGTAAGCATTTCACTGTCAGACCCCATTCAGACCCCTTCACCTTTTACATATTTTATTACGTTAAAGCCTTATTCTAAAATCGATTAAATAACTTTTTTTCCTCATCAATCTACACACAATACACTATAATGACAAAGCGACAACAGGTTTTTAGAAATGTTAGCAAATGTATTAAAAACAAAACCAGAAATACCTTATTTTCATAAGTATTTAGACCATTTGTTATGAGACTCTAAATTGAATTCAGGTTCATCCTGTTTCCATTGATGATTCTACAACTTGATTGGAGTCCACCTGTGGTAAATTCAATTGATTGGACGTGATTTGGAAAGGCACACACGTGTCTTTATAAGGTCCCACAGTAGACAGTGCATGTCAGAACAAAAACCAAACCATGAGGTTGAAGGAATGGTCCATAGAGCTCCAAAAAAGGATAGTGTTGAGGCACAGATCTGGGGAAGGGTACCAAAACATTTATGCAACATTGAAGATCCCCAAGAACACAGTGGCCTTCGTCATTCTGAAACGCCCGGCCAAACTGAGCAATCGGGGAAGAAGGGCCTTGGTCAGGGAGGTGATCAAGAACCTGATGGTCACTCTGACAGAGCTCCAGAGTTCCTCTGTGGAGATGGGAGAACATTCCAGACGGACAACCATCTCTGGTAGAGTGACCAGACAGAAGCCACTCCTCAGTAAAAGGCACATGACAACCCGCTTGGAGATTGCCAAAGGACTGAGGACTGCAAAGGACTAAAGGACTGTCAGAGAGTGAGAGAAAATATTCTCTGGTCTGATGAAACCAAGATTGAACTCTTTGGCCTGAATGCCCAGCGTCACGACTGGAGGAAACCAGGGACCTCTCATCACCTGGCCAATACCATCCCTATGTTAAATCATGGTGGTGGCAGTATCATGCTGTGGGGATGTTTTCCAGCGGCAGGGACTGGAAGACTAGTCAGGATCGAGGGAAAGATGAACAGAGAAAAGTAAAGAGAGATCCTTGATGAAATCCTGCTCCAGAGCACTCCAGAGTCCAGGCTTGAACCCGATCGAACCCGATCGAGACCTGAAAATAGCTGTGCAGTGACGCACCCCATCCAAACTGACAGAGCTTGAGAGAAGCTGCAGAGAAGAATGGGAGAAACTCCCCAAATACAGGTGTATCAAGCTTGTAGCATCATACCTAAGACTCAAGGCTGTAATCGCTGCCAAAGATGCTTCAACAAAGTACTGAGTGAAGGGTCTGAATAGTTATGTAAATGTGATATTTTAGTTTTGTTTTTAAAATACATTTGCAAAAATCTCTAAAAAACCTGTTATTGTCATTATGGGGTATTGTGTGTAGATTGATGAGGGAAAAAACATTTGAATCCATTTTAGAATAAGGCTGTAAAGTAACAAAATGTGGAACAAGTCAAGGGGTCTGAGGAATTTAGATTTTTGGAGGTTCAATTTATGTGTTCTCTATGACAGAGAAATACAGCATCTGTATTCTAGAGTTGTAACCTGTGAGAGTTGTCCATTTATTGTTTCTTCAGTGTGCCCACTAGAGCTGCCCCACCTACACCCCAGCCAACCATCTGGCCCTGTGACACAGTCACACATCATCATAGAGAGCGGCTGACCTTCCGAACCACAGAGGACACAACACACACTCACGCATGCGCAAACACACCACACAGATTCAGACACAAATATCAACAACAACATACTCACACAAACAAACCCTCAATCCACAAATCAACACTCCAGACAAACAGCAGATATCTGATAGCCTGGCTGTTAATACACACATGCACACACACACACACATACGAAACCACCCCTTGGGTGGTGATTTATCTATGGAGCG
This sequence comes from Oncorhynchus masou masou, assembly GCF_036934945.1. Lineage (NCBI taxonomy): Eukaryota > Metazoa > Chordata > Actinopteri > Salmoniformes > Salmonidae > Oncorhynchus > Oncorhynchus masou. The sequence goes on along the minus strand of NC_088216.1, from coordinate 57,779,575 downwards.
TTCTCTGGACAACTCACACTATGTCGTTCAGACAGAGAAGATAAGATGTTCTGTGTAGCTTTAAAACACCTCCTGGACATCATTCAGTTCAGTCGGCATCATAAACACACTGACAGCTGGCCTTAACAAGCCAGGCAGGCATCAAATACCAAACAGCAAAATGCTCCCCAGCCTCTTCCAGCGCAATATCCACTGTCTCTGTACTATCAGGCCACCTGCTCTAGTCTACATAGTGTTATCCTCTGGTTTACATTTCATCCGTGGCGCACGGCTCTGTAATGATGTGTGTCTGTATCAGCGTGGCCGCGCTGCCCTCTTCTCCCAGGGTCATTCTCACAAACAGCTGTTCTCAGGCCAGCTGCTTGGCATGGTGACACGAATGGCTGCAGGCCTCCCAGTGCCAGTTGGCACCACATAATTAGATTGGCTCAACATGAGAGGAGGTTTATTCTTCTTTGGTGGTTTAACACTGACTCAGGATCACTGGAAGAATTCACATGCTGTTGGTTCATATCTCCTTCTGCTGAACTTTAATGTCCTTCCATCCAACTGGATGAAAACACAGTTAGGCACCTCTCACTGCCTGCCGGATACATTCAGAACTGTTTCAAAACAGTGGCCTTCAAATCCACATTATATATACAAAAGTATGTGGAAACCCATTCAAATTAGCGGATTAGGCTATTGCAGCCACACCCATTGCTGACAGATGTATCAAATTTAGCACACAGCCATGCAATCTCCATAGACAAACATTGGCAGTAGAATGGCCTTACTAAAGAGCTCAGTGACTTTCAACGTGGCACCTTTCCAACAAGTCAGTTAGTCAAATTTCTGCCCTGCTAGAGCTGCCCTGGTCAACTTTAAGTGCTGTCATTGTGAAGTGGAAACGTCTAGGAACAACAATGGCTGAGCCGGGAAGTGGCATGCCACACAAGCTAACAGAACAGGACCACTGAGTGCTGAAGCGCGTAGCTCGTAAAAATCGTCTGTTCTGTCCACTCGCTACCAAGTTCCAGACTGTCTCTGGAAGCAACGTCAGCACAATAATTGTTCATCTGGAGCTTCATGAAATGGGTTTCCCTCTCCGAAACCCATGGAGCTGGGAGGAGCGGTGCACAGGGAGACCGGAGGGGGCTCCAGCTCGTGCACCATCTGTGACCGCAGAGGTCACACTGCCGGGTGGGGTCCTCTGGGAATCTAGGCAGCAGGCGGGGCGCTCTGGTGTCACCCCAGGTGAGCTGGTAAATCAGGATGTGGTGGACGAATGGTTCATGCGTGCGGAGGAGACATGGGAAGCTGCCCGTGTTCACCTTCAGCATGCTGCACCAGAAAGAGAACGCAGACCGTCACCTTTCTGGCTCTCGACCCTCCACCTGCCCCTCCACCTGCTGTGCCGGAAGCTGGGTCCGTAGTTTGTGGGGCCATTTAAAGTCCTGAGGAGAGTGAACGAGGTTTGTTATAGGTTAGAGCTTCCTCCAGATTACCGTATTAACCCCTCGTTCCATGTGTCTCTCCTCAGGCCGGTGGTGGCTGGCCCGCTCCAGGAGTCTGAGGTGCGGGAGGTTCCTCCGCCCCCTCTAGATATCGAGGGGGCCCCGGCATACTCCATTCACTCCATACTGGATTCGAGGCGTCGGGCGAGGGGCCTTCAGTATCTCATGGAGTGGAAGGGGTACGCTCTGGAGGAAAGGTGCCGGGTTCCGGTCGAGGACGCGTTGGACCCTTCAATGCTGCAGGAGTTCCACCGTCTTCGTCTGGATCGCCCTGCACCTCATCCTTCGGGTCTTCCCAGAGGCCGGTGTCGGCGAGCTGCTGGAGGGCGTCAAAGGGGGGGGGTACTGTCACAACTTCCGCCAAAGTCGGTCCCTCTCCTTGTTCGTGCGTCGTTCGGCGGTCGACATCACCGGTCTTCTAGCCATCGCCGATCCAAATCAAATCAAATCAAATTTTATTTGTCACATACACATGGTTAGCAGATGTTAATGCGAGTGTAGCGAAATGCTTGTGCTTCTAGTTCCGACAATGCAGTAATAACCAACAAGTAATCTAACTAACAATTCCAAAACTACTGTCTTATACACACAAGTGTGAGGGGATAAAGAATATGTACATAAAGATATGTGAATGAGTGATGGTACAGAGCAGCATAGGCAAGATACAGTAGATGGTATCGAGTACAGTATATACATATGAGATGAGTATGTAAACAAAGTGGCATAGTTAAAGTGGCTAGTGATACATGTATTACATAAAGATGCAGTAGATGATATAGAGTACAGTATATACGTATACATATGAGATGAATAATGTAGGGTATGTAAACATTATATTAGGTAGCATTGTTTAAAGTGGCTAGTGATATATTTTACATCATTTCCCATTATTAAAGTGGCTGGAGTTGAGTCAGTGTGTTGGCAGCAGTCACTCAATGTTAGTGGTTGCTGTTTAACAGTCTGATGGCCTTGAGATAGAAGCTGTTTTTCAGTCTCTCGGTCCCAGCTTTGATGCACCTGTACTGACCTCGCCTTCTGGATGATAGCGGGGTGAACAGGCAGTGGCTCGGGTGGTTGTTGTCCTTGTTAAATGCCGAGCTGTAGTCGATGAACAGCATTCTCACATAGGTATTCCTCTTGTCCAGATGGGTTAGGGCAGTGTGCAGTGTGGTTGAGATTGCGTCGTCTGTGGACCTATTTGGGCGGTAAGCAAATTGGAGTGGGTCTAGGGTGTCAGGTAGGGTGGAGGTGATATGGTCCTTGACTAGTCTCTCAAAGCACTTCATGATGACGGAAGTGAGTGCTACGGGGCGGTAGTCGTTTAGCTCAGTTACCTTAGCTTTCTTGGGAACAGGAACAATGGTGGCCCTCTTGAAGTATGTGGGAACAACTCGACCCCGCCCTGTGCACCTTTCATTTTCCAGTTGTTTTGTCTCGCCTTCCCATACACCTGGTTTCAATTCCATCATTACATGTTGTGTATTTAACCCTCTGTTCCCCCCATGTCCATGTCCATGTCCTTGTCCGGAATTGTTTATTGTTTATTGTAGTGCTGGTGCACGTTATGCTGTTCTATTTAAGGTGGTTTTGTGTGCCGTTGTAAATCAGTTTTTGCTCTCCTGCGCCTGACTTCTCTGCCGCCAGTACGCACCCCCTACATTTCCATGGCCGAGCAGCCACACACAAGCCTAAGATCACCATACGCAATTGAACTCCGGAGCAATGGAAATGCGTTCTCTGGAGTGATGAATCATGCTTCACCATCTGTCAGTCTGACGGACGAATCTGGGTTTTGCGGATGCCAGGAAAACTTTATCTTCCTGAATGCATAGCGCCAACTATATAGTTTGGTGGAGGAGGAATAATGGTTTTGGGCTGTTTTCATGGTTCAGGTCCGGTCTAGGCCTCTTTGTTCCAGTGAAGGGAAATCTTAACGCTACAGCATACAATGACATTCTAGACGATTCTGTGCTTCCAACTTTGTGGCAACAGTTTGGGGAAGGTCCTTTCCTGTTTCAGCATGACAATACCCCCGTGCACAAAACAAGATCCATACAGAAATGGTTTGTCGAGATCGGTGTGGAAGAACTTGACTGGCCTGCACAGAGCCCTGACCTCAACCTCATCGAAGACTTTCAGGATGAATTGGATCACCGACTGCATGCCAGGCCTAATCGCCCAACATCGGTGCCTGACCTCACTAACGCTCTTGTGGCTGAATGGAAGCAAGTCCCCGCAGCAATGTTCCAACATCTAGTGGAAAACCCTTGCTAATGGAGTGTATGTTACTTTTGAAATATGTGTTATAAGTAAATAACATGCAGTATGTTACTCACCCTGATGGATTGTCAACCCCCAGGAAGGCCTGGATGACCAGAGGGAACTCATACTTCACAATGTACAGGTAACTGGACATGGCTGTGGGAGGGACACACAAAGACACAGCTTTTAGTAATAGGATCACACACATACACTGTATACATACATGGACACGCACACACTCACACTTATACACACGCAGTATACACACACAGCATACATACATACAAGCATGCAGGCACGCGCACACACACACACACACACACACACACACACACACAGACACATACTCCAACCTTAGTTGGAGTCGCGATCTAGTTACCTATAACTCCAAAAATAGTTATGTTTTTATTTTATATTTATTAACTTATTTTTGGATGTCTAGCTCGCTAGCTAGTTCATGTTCAAGTATTGGCAGTGTTGTTTGGTCAACTTTTCGGCCTCTCTGTGAAGTAGGTTCTCTGTTCTCTCTTCTCTGTGAAGTAAAGTTTTGCAACTCTGAGTCTGAATTGTGCTGCTGTGTATTCAACTCTACCTGCCTGGAGCCTTATTCTGATCGCTGGTTTGTTGACTGTTCCATTCGTCCTCTGTACCATCTGCTGCTTCTGGATTATTAACTCTGGAATCTATTTTGGATTTCCCTCGCAATATCACTATTGAATCTCCTTCGGCCCGGTGCTCCCGCTTCCCCCTGCTTGCTCGCCAGCTAGCTATAGCTATGGCCTCTCCCCCTGAAGCACCTCTCTCCCTGGCTTTCACTTTATTAACTCAGCATCTACTCTTTTACCATTATATGAGCCCCGGGTGTCATTCTGCTAACTGGTTAGATGGTGTTATGTAATTCCTTTAGTTTACTTTAATGTGGCTCAATTCACTATTAAAGCTGTAAATTAGGCAGCTAAGTGTTGATAGCTACAAGTTGACTAATGCAGTGCTAAGAGTAGGCTGGTTTGTAACAGTAAAAGTATTTGCTTGTAGGTTGGCTGAAAATGTCATTGAAACCAGTAGTCATGAGTGCACACAATTTGGTTATACTCAAATTTATACATTTGAAGATATTACTGTCGGAGTTTACGTTATAGGCTGGCTGGCCGTGTCCTCTTTATGACATGTCTTCCCTCTGTGTGCCTTGTAGTTACCACGCATGACTGCATTTGTTAGTGGCAGAGACATGGTTGTTGAATTCATTCATTTTCAGTCCTGTGGACTACACCAAGTGAGTTCTTACTGTAGGTAAATGTTATTATTAAAATTAAACTGTTTATGACAATACTTGACATACAGTATATCATAAGGCCTTACTTTGACAGCCAAGTGTTGTTAGGAACGGTGTTAGGAACCTACTGGTTTACAGGCCACATCAGGCCTGCAAGTCACATTATGCTGGATGGCAAAATTATGTGGAATTCCTATTGGAATCCAACCACAGTAAGGACATCCAACAGATTAACATTTTATTCACCCGCAACCTGCATTCACAATGACTGTCAGGGTTAGGAGCATTGATAAAGGAGACTACCTAAACCATTTAAACTGGAACAACCATTTCAGTAACAGGAGCAATACATCTGACTATCTGATTGGATAAATTAAGAAAAATGTATGTAATCAATCAATGGACATGAAAAAAAGCAGATATTAAATCAGTAGAGCAGGGGCCTAGTGGCTAGAGCATTGGACTAGCAAACTAGTAAACTAGTAAACAAAAGGTAGCAAGATCGAATCCCAGAGCTGACAAGGTAGAAAATCTGCCGTTCTGCCCCTGAACAAGGCAGTTAACACACTGTTCCTAGGCCATCATTGAAAATAATAATTTATTCTTAACTGACTTGCCTAATTAAATAAAAGTTAAAAATAAAAAATGCTGGGAAATATGATGGGTCTAGTTTTGATGGGAATGTTGTACTTTCCACAGAGTAAAACTTACACAATCACAATCTCACACACAACACTGGTTATGAACACCAACAATGGGGCTCTTTTACACCACTGAGTGTTAATTTCACTCTTAGAGAGTTAATCAACACTAGAAATACTGAAAAATCAAGGCTTGGCAACAGTGGCCAATTTGCAGTGTGCCTGGTCTTGCCTGCATCCTCTCATACAGACTCATAATCCCCTCATCTTCCACATATACACATCAGGGAGAGAAAACAGAAGAATAGAGATACAGTATATAGGCACTAGGAAGAGAAAGGAGCAATGCTAATTGGCCATAGAGCCAGGCTGCTCTCAGGGTATCCATTGGCAAAGACATATCACAGTTTTCAACCCCAAAGGCGCAACATCAACCCCAAAGGCGCAACATCGCAATACTTCTGGGAAGCAGACTTGACAGACCAGACCGGGTTTGGGGTTTGACAAATCAATGAGAGAAGTGAAAAATTCATCCTGTTATTTTCTCTAATTGTAAAGACAAAACCGAGATGAAAGTGACAAACTGACACATTTTCATTTTTAATTTGACGGCATGCACATGCGCAGTTCAGAGCGACACGACCATTAGACCCGATGACGTGTTTCTGTGCAAGTACTATGCTGGCTGGCTGTGTGTGTGTGTGTGTGTGTGTGTGTGTGTGTGTGTGTGTGTGTGTGTGTGTGTGTGTGTGTGTGTGTGTGTGTGTGTGTGTGTGTGTGTGTGTGTGTGTGTGTACAGTTGAAGTCAGACGTTTACAAACACTTAGGTTGGAGTCATTAAAATTCATTTTTCAACCACTCCACAAAGTTCTTGTTAACAAACTAGTTTTGGCAAGTCGGTTAGGACATCTACTTTGTGCATGACACAAGTAATTTTTCCAATAATTGTTTACAGACAGATGATTTCACTTTAAATTCACTATATAACAATTCCAGTGGGTCAGAAGTTTGCATACACTAAGTTGACTGTGTCTTTAAACAGCTTGGAAAATTCCAGAAAACAATGTCATGGCTTTAGAAGCTTCTGATAGGCTAATTGACATCATCTGAGTCAATTGGAAGTGTACCTGTGGATGTATTTCAAGGCCTACCTTCAAACTCAGTACTTATTTGCTTGACATCATGGGAAAATCAAGATAAATCAGCTGAGAACAAAAAAAATTATAGACCTCCACAAGTCTGGTTCATACTTGGGAGCAATTTCCAAATGCCTGAAGGTACCACATTCATCTGTACAAACAATAGTACGCAAGTATAAACACCATGGAACCATACAGCCATCATACCGCTCAGGAAGGAGACGCATTCTGTCTCCTAGAGATGATGTACTTTGGTGTAAAAAGTGCAAATCAATCCCAGAACAACAGCAAAGGACCTTGTGAAGATACTGGAGGAAACAGGTACAAAAGTATCTATATCCACCGAAAAACGTGTCTTATATCGACATAACCTGAAAGGCCGCTCAGCAAGGAAGAAGCCAAACCAGCATAAAAAGCCAGACTTCGGTTTGCAACTGCACAAGGGGACAAAGATCATACTTTTTGGAGAAATGTCCTCTGGTCTGATGAAACAAAAATAGAACTGTTTGGCCATAATGACCATCGTTATGTTTGGAGGAAAAAGGGGGAGGCTTGCAAGCCCGAAGAACACTATCCCAACCATGAAGCACAGGGTGGCAGCATCATGTTGTGGGGGTGCTTTGCTGCAGGAGGGACTGGTGCACTCCACAAAATAGATGTCATCATGAGGATGGAAAATTAAGCAACATCTCAAGACGTCAGTCAGGAAGTTAAAGCTTGGTCGCAAATGGGTCTTCCAAATGGACAATGACTCCAAGCATACTTCCAAAGTTGTGGCAAAATGGCTTAAGGACAACAAAGTCAAGGTATTGGAGTGGCCATCACAAAGCCCTGGCCTTAATCCCATAGAAAATGTGTGGGCAGAACTGAAAAAGCATGTGCGAGCAAGGAGGCCTACAAACCTGACTCAGTTAAACCAGCTCTGTCAGGAGGAATGGGCCAATATTCACCCAACTTATTGTGGGAAGCTTGTGGAAGGCTACCCGAAACGTTTGACCCAAGTTAAACAATTTAAAGGCAATGCTACCAAATACTAATTGAGTGTATGTAAACTTCTGACCCCCTGGGAATGTAATGAAAGAAAAAAATGCTGAAATAAATAATTCTCTCTACTATTATTCTGACATTTCTCATTCTTAAAATAAAGTGGTGATCCTAACTGACCTAAAACAGGGAATTGTTGCTAGGATTAAATGTCAGGAATTGTGAAAAACTGAGTTTCAATGTCTTTGGCTAAGGTGTATGTAAACTTCCAACTTCAACTGTCTGTATGTGTGTGTGTCTGAGCCCTTACCTCCGATGTTTTGCAGTGTGATGGCGATGCCGGCGGCCATCTTGCCTGGCGTTCCAAATGCCCTTTGGCCCAGCTGCTCATACGCCCGGATACCTAAGTCACAGTCACCAAGCACATTAACATAGAGTACTGTACTGCCGTATAGAGCATGCAGAAAAGCCATGCTATTAAAGCATTGTAGAATGTAGGGCACTCGAGAGGGGGCTTTGAATTCAAAGTGATTAGTGTAATTAAAAACATGCTAAAGAGAAGAGGCAACCTGTAAGGCTGTGGGATTTTATCATGACATTAGTCTTCCTGACATGGCCTGCAGGGGTTGACTGTATGCTCTGTATGGTCTCTAATAATGTTTTGCTCATGGTCTGAAGATTACATACCCACAATGCCAGAGGACTTGAGTAGCAAGTGGATGGAGTAAGATGAGAGGACAGCCACTACCGTCAGGAGCACCCTGCAGAGGAGAGAGGAGAGAGCATCATCATCGCCATCTTCATCATCAACACCATCATTGTCATAATAATCATCATTATCTTCATCATCATCATCCACATCCTTATTGAACTTGATGACCAGCCTGCAGTACGTTCTGGTGCAGTATGACAGTAACAGCTGTCTAATCCATGGCAATATAGATGACATTCCTCCATGTAAACCATTGATTCAGCTGGATGTACAGCTGGGTGTTGGGTTATGGGGTCTTGGGTTATGGAGGGCATTCATAATAAGCAACCGACTGACTTAGGTTCACCCAGGGTTAGCCTCATACAGAGCTTCAGCCTAACAAAGCATTATCTACAAATATCTCCCCCATTCCCCCACCACTAGAAATAACCACAAGGACATTAAGGGCGCTATTTAAAGGGGAAAATATTTACAAGATAATGTTGACATTGGCGAGCTGAAGAGAAACCACAGAGTTAACAAAAAGTACAATATTCTCTGTTCCAAGATCTCCCAAAATACTGCTCCAGACCCCAGCGGCCAACATCTGGTCAAACAGACCAATCTGGACGGACGGAACACAGAAATCTGATCTTTCTGTTCACTTCCCAGAGCATCTCCTCCTCCAAATTGTTTACTCTCTATCGAATTTCTCTCGAATTGTTACTCTTGGCAACTGGAGTTGAGCTTGCTTCGGAGTGGCCAAGCACGTCTTTCACCTCGACATCAACTCTGCGCCGTTTCACATGGTTCTGTGTCTGGGGCGTGGTGGTGTAAGAATGCAGTACAGGCTGATTTGTGGTGGAGGAGAAGTCACCCGGTGCAGTGGTGGGAACAGTGGGACCGACAGGCAGGCAAGCAGATAGACAGTTAGGCAGGAAGGCAGACAGACAGACAGACGGACGGACGGACGGACGGACGGGCGGACAGACAGGCAGGCAGGCAGACAGGCAGACAGACAGACAGACAGACGCTCTGTGTGCTGTTCAGCTCAACTCAACTCTCCCCCACTGCATTCCTGGAAGGGCCAGTGCCAGAGCCCATGCCAGCGCTCGGCTGAGACTTCTGTGTGTTCCAACTATGATCTGAAATGTTAGACCACTACTACGGGTCCAGAAAGCGCCAATGCAAGTTGTGGTATAGCTCTGGCATGTGATGTGTCTGACTGTGGGTGGCGAGGTAGCTCTGCAATGCCACCTTATTAATGATATAGCTCTCATGATGAGGTACTACTGCCATGTGTCCTAACCTTACCCCTGTCCTCACTGTAAAACATTCAGTTAATGTATACTCAGCTAGCACGTAATGTTCTGAGAACCATATGTTTCTTAGAGCTTGGTGAGAGCGTGGTTGTCTTATGGTTATTTTGCATGCAACCTTCCCACAACATTCTGGGAATGATGTGGGATAGTTGCTTGGCTTTGGAACATTCTCAGCACATTTAAGGAACTTGACAAAATAGTTCTCCGGTGGGAAATTCAATACTTCAGCATAACGTTTCCTACAGGTTTCTTCATGGTTCTTTTTAAAGTAACGTTCTGAAATTGTTCACAGAACGTTAAGAAACAACGTACTTCTGTGGGAACGTCAATGCATCAGCGTAACATTTCCTACAGGTTTCCTCATGATTCTATTTAAGGTCATGTTCTCAGAACGTTCAGAGGACATTAAGAAACAATGTTGTGCTGCAGGAATTTCACTACTTCAGCATAATGTTTTCTGCAAGTTTCTTCATGGTTTTATTTATGAAAACTTTCCATTAAAAAACACAAGAAAACAGTAACGTTCAAAGAGTATAAAAACACTACTGTCTCCGGCTCACCATGCCGGTTTAAGGTTTAATTAGCAAAGGTCATCAAAATTGTTAAAAGGTTGAAAAAATATATATTTTAAATGTAATATATATATTTTGTGTTAAAATAAAGAAAAGTATAGGGCCTCTCGAGTTGCGCAGCGGTCTAAGGCACTCCATCGCAGTGATTGAGGCGTCCCTACAGACCCGGGTTTGATCCCAATTTGCGTTGCGACCAGGAGACACATGAGGCGGCACACAATTGGCCCAGCATCATCCTGGTTAGGGGAGGGTGTGGCCGGCCGGGATGTCCTTCTTCCATCGCACTGTAGCGACTCCTTGTGCCAGGCCAAGAGTATGCACACTAACTTCCGGGTTAAGCGAGCAGTGTGTCAAGAAGCAGTGCGGCTTGGCAGGGTCGTGTTTTGGAGGACGCATGGCTCTCGACATTCGCCTCTCCCGAGTCCATAAAACAGGTGCCTGATTTGCATAAATACATGTGCTGTATTTGCATATATGAATAAATTAACGTAAATGGGAGGAGCAGGGCTGCAACCACCAAACACTTGCTCTACCTGCACTCACCTGCGTTGTATAGAATCCCTAATGAATTACTGTTGTTATCACAGTCTCTTGCATAATTCAACAAGTGTGTCAATAGCAGGATACCCGTGAATAAAAAATCTACATGCTTGGCTATAGACTACACCTATCTATACATACGTTACAGTGTTTGCGAGATCAGACATACTATCACTATAATCTGAGTGTAGATTTTTGGAACTGGCTTTCATTTCAGCGCATCTAATTTGTAAACTGTATTAAATTAGTACTTTTTTAAATTCCACAAAAAATGAACACACATCAAAATTAAGAAGTCTTTTTTCTCTTTATTGCGATGTAAGTGTCAAGACGGTACGTTAAATCCCTGATGAAGCTTTAGCGTTCTTATAGACTCAACGAAGAGCCAATGTATAAAATCAAATGTTATTTGTCATGTAGAGAACAGGTGAAGACTGACAGTGAAAAGCTTACTTATGGGCCCTTCCCAACAATGTAGAAAGAAAATATAGAAATTAGAGAAAGGTAATATCACATAATAATTCAATTAATGATAAATACACAATGAGGTAGACATGTACATATAACTAGGAATAAAGGGACTCGGCAATAGGATAGATAAACAGTAGCTGCAGCATATGTGATGAGTCAAGAAAGTTTGTGCAAAAAGGGTCAGTGCAAATAGTCTGGGTAGCTATTTGGTTTCTGTGCCTTCGGAAAGTATTTACACCCCTTGACATTTTACACAATGTGTTGTGTTACAAAGTGGGAATAAACATTTTTTTTTGTTTTGTCCACGATCTAAGTGAAAGTGAAAGAAAAATTCTAACATTAGTAAATAAATAAATAAAACTCTAATATATCTTGATTTGATAATATTCAACCCCCTGAGTCAATCGATACATGCTGGAACCACCTTTGGCAGCGATTACAGTGAGCCTCTAAGAGCTTTCCACACCTGGATTGTGCAACATTTGCCCATTATTCTTTTCAAAATTCTTCAAGCTCTGCCAAATGTTGATCATTGCTAGACAGCCTTTCAAGTCTTGCCATAGATTTTCAAGCAGATTTACATCAAAACTGTAACCCGGCCACTTAGGAACATTCACTGTTTTCTTAGTAAGCAACTCCAGTGTAGATTTGGACTTGTGTTTTAGGTTATTGTCCTGATGAAAGGTGAATTCATCTCCCAGTGTTGAGTGGAAAGCAGACTTAACCAGGTTTTCCACCAGGATTTTGCCTGTGTTTAGCTCCATCTGCTGTCTCAGCCACTGCCTGTCACCAAGGGAGTACCCCAAGGCTCAATCCTAGGCCCCACGCTCTCAACTTACATCAACAACATATCTCAAGCCGTAAGAAGCTCTCTCATTCATTTATATGCAGATGATATGCAGACTTATAGTCAGCTGGCCCCTTCCCGGATTTTGTGTTAAACACTCTCCAAAAAGCTTTCTTAGTGTCCAATAAGCTTTGTCTGCCCTTAACCTTGTTCTGAACACCTCCAAAAAAAGGGCATGGGGTTTGGTAAGAAGAATTCCCCACTCCCCACTGGTGTGATTACTACCTCTGAGGGTTTAGAGCTTGAGGTAGTAAACTCATACAAGTACTTGGGAGTATAGCTAGATGGTACACTGTCCTTCTCTCAGCACATATCAAAGCTGCATGCTAAGGTTCAATCTAGACTTGATTTCCTCTATCGTAATTGCTCCTCTTTTACCCCAGCTGCCAAATTAACCCTGATTCAGATGAACATCCTAGCCATGCTAGACTACGGAGAAGTAATTTATAGATCGGCTGTAATGATGTATTGTCGTCTCTACCTTCTTGCTCTTGTCTGTACCCAATAATGTTTGTACCATGTTTTGTGTTGCTACCATGTTGTGCTGCTGCCATGTTGTGTCGCTACCATGTTCTAGTCATGTTGTGTTGCTACCATGCTATATTGTTGTCACACGTCTCTCTTTATGTAGTGTTGTGGTGTCTCTCTTGTTGTGATGTGTGTTTTGTCCTATATTTTTTTATATATATTTTTAAAATCCCAGCCCCCGTACCTACAGGAGGCCTTTTGCCTTTTGGTAGGCTGTCATTTTAAATACTTGCCTATTTAAATAAAGGTTTAATAAAGTAAAACAATTCTGTTTCTTTGTTATCCCAAAAAACACCCCAGTTCGACGATTACAAAGCATACCCATAACATGATGCAGCTATGCTTGAAAATATGAGTGGTACTCAGTAATGTGTTGTATTGGATTTGCCCCAAACATAACATCTTTGTATTCAGGATATCAAGTTAATTGCTTTGCCACATTTTTTGCAGTATGACTTTTGTGCCTTGTTGCAAACAGGATGCATGTTTTGGAATATTTTGATTCTGTACAGGCTTCCTTCTTTTCACTCTGTCAATTAGGTTAGTATTGCGGAGTAACTACAATGTTGTTGATCCATCCTCAGTTTTCTCCTATCACAGCCATTAAACACTGTAACAGTTTTAAAGTCGTTTTTGATACACCATCCAAAGAATATTTAATAACTTCACCATGCTCAAAGGGATATTCCATGTCTGCTTTTACATTCTTTACCCATCTACCAACAGTCTTTCTTTGTGAGGCATAGGAAAATCTCCTTGGTCTTTGTGATTGAATCTGTGTTTGAAATCCACTGCTATACCGAGAGACCTTACAGATAATTGTATGTGTGGGGTACAGAGATGAGGTAGTCATTAAAAAATTATGTCAAACACTATTACTGCACACAGAGTAAGTCCATGCAACTTATTATGTGACTTATTAAGCACATTTTTACTCCTGAACTTATTTAGGCTTGCTGTAAAAAAGGGGTTGAATACTTACTGACTAAAGACATTTCAGCTTTTCATTTTTATGAATTTGTAAAAATGTTGAAAAACATAATTCCACTTTGCAATTACGGGGTTTTATGTGTAGGCCTGTGACCAAAAATGTTCTTTATCAATTTTAAATTTAGCCTGTAACAATACAAAATCTGGAAAACATCAAGGGGGTGTGAAAACTTTCTGAATGCACTGTAACTGTTTAACTAAATATTTAGCAGTCTTATGGCTTGAGGGTAGAAGCTGTTCAAGGGTTCCGTTTGTTCCAGATTCGTGCATCGGTACCACTTGCCATGCGGTAGCACAGTGAACAGCCTATGGCTTGTCTTTCACAATTCTGTATATTTGTATCTCATTGAGCACATTTCAGCCATTACCGGGGTGTTTGAAAGGTCATCACAAACATTTACGTGGTCGTAACATTAATGGGATAAAACAACCGGCTCAAGCAAAAGGATGAAAGAGTCACGGGAGTAAAATTAAATCAATCCAGCCAGACATATTTAAGTGACAAGTGGATTTTGCACACCTCAAACACAGGAAATAGATGGCTGAAAAAGACAGATCCTCAGGTCGGTGGGGCATGCGCATTGCTGGTTTAATGGGGTTTGAAATGTGAATGGGATGTGATTGGGGTGAAAATAAGGGCCAGTGCACAGCCACCTCCCTCCATACAGCCACTGAACACCCTCTTTGTTCAGCTAAAGCTCACATGACACAACAGTCAGGCCCAGAGGTGTTACACACAGTCAGTAGCCCTCTGCCTGCCTCTGCTCCAGACCCTTTCCTTTGAGGAAACACACAATCCAGCTAGCACATAACATTCTGAGAACCATATGTTTCTTAGAGCTTGGTAAGAGCGTGGTTGTCTTATGGATATTTTGCATACAACCTTCCCACAACTTTCTGGGAATGGTGCAGGATAGTTGCTTGGCTTTGAAACATTCACAGCTCATTTAAGGATCTTCTGAATTTGTTCTTGGTATTGCATTGCTTTAACAGAACATTTCCTAAAAGTTCAAACACGGTTACATTTAATATCAATTTTGTTAATGTTCTGCGAGCGTTCTCCAACTGGTTTGACATTAGGAATCAAATAGTTCAGAGAACATTAAGAAACAACATTCTTCTGTGGGAATTTCAGCATAATGTTTCCTACATGTTTCCTCATGGTTCAAATTAAAGTCATTTTCTCAAATTGTTCCGAGATCATTCAGAAAACGTTCCATAAAAACCACAAGACACCTTCAACAACGTTCAGAGAACAATCTAAGAATGTTATTTAAAAACATATACATTCCGTTCTCAGCATCATCAAACCTCTCTCTAAGTGTGTTCAGGTGTGTTGGCCGTGCCCACTAATTGGCCACACATGATCTTAATAAGTGCTTGCTTCCTTTGAAATGGGGTCTTGTGAATAGATGAAAATGAACAGCTTTTTATGCGTAAAAAATATTGCATGCTAGCTCCATCCTGGTAGCGCAGTGGCCTAATTCCATGGATAAAGAACAGAACATTATAGGTTTGAATATCACTGATGCTGTGTCACAATAAAAAATAAATGTGTTTTGCATGATTAATGACTAAGGAAATGAATGTCCATGTGTCCTGTTTGTGCTTGGAGTAATAAAAAAAGCTAGCAAAATAAGCTAGCAGTGTTATTTGGTATTTATTAGGGTCCCCATTAGCCGCTGCACATCTACTCTTCCTGGGGTCCAAATACTGAAAGTCTTATTGAAACATTCAGAGAAGGTTTTAAGGAAGTTATTCAAAAACCTTTTAAATAACTTATATTTTCCATTCTCAGAGTGTTAATATAACCTCCCAGCAAAACTTTAAGGAACCAGAGTAAAACATTCTCAGAACCTCACTGCAACCTAAAAATAAATGTTCCCAGAACATGCAAATGTTCACTTCTGTTCTCAGAATGTTTAAAAAACGTTCCGTATTACCAGTCAGGAAACGTATGGCTTTGTTCCCACACCAATGTGAAACCAAAAACACATGTTCCAACAACTTCCAAGGAACCAAATGTGCTAGCTGGGTAATCTGCTGACAGCAATCCTACCAGTCAGTCACTGGTCACGATGGAGGCTATAGGCTACAGGTCCCAGGGCCCACCTGGACCTACACTCATACACAGGCAAGAATGGTGTCAGATGTGTGGTCTGATGCACCATGCCTTAGAGCAGACTGCAAGCCATACCAATAGTGGATGACTAGAATGATTATCAGTGCTCTATGACTCCAATGTACAGAGTAGGTTTTAGGTGAGGTCAAAGGAAAGGGTAAGAGATAACACTGGAGGGATGAGATGCCACTGTATTGTTGTGATGTTAGTTGGGTGTGTTGTTGAGTTTTCCCATTGATTCAGACTGACATGGTACTCTGGCAGAAAAAAATACAAAGAGGAGGAGAAGGGGCGTCCTGGGTGGCACAGTGGTCTAAGGCACTGCGTCGCAGTGCTAGCTGTGCCACCAGAGACTCTGGCTTCGAGCCCAGGCTCTGTCGCAGCAGGCCGCGACCGGGAGGTCCGGGTTAGGGAGGGTTTGGCCGGTAGGGATATCCTTGTCTCATCACGCACTAGCGACTCCTGTGGCAGGCCGGGCACAGTGCGCGCTGACCAGGTCGCTAGGTGTACGGTGTTTCCTCCGACACATTGATGCGGCTGGCTTCCGGGTTGGATGCACACTGTGTTAAGAAGCAGTGCAGCTTGATTGGGTTGTGTTTCGAAGGACGCATGGCTCTCGACCTTCGTCTCTCCCGAGCCCATATGGGAGTTGTAGCGATGAGACAAGACAGTAACTACTAACAATTGGATACCACGAAATTTGGGAGAAGAAAATAATAAAAATAAAAAGAGAGGAGAGGAGAGGAGAGGAGAGGAGAGGAGAGGAGAGGAGAGGAGAGGAGAGGACTTGTACTCTGGAGGCTTGAGCACAGCACATAGTGGTCAACTGAAAAGCTGCTTTACTGGCTGTCCCCCTCCCCCTATATGTTTCTTTCCCTCTTTCTCTATCTGGGATATTAGTCGACTCAACATGGCTGCTGGAGAGCATAATTATTTGAGGCATGTGGATTTATGTGATTTATAGTAGATACATAAATACATACATGTACTGTACTATGTTTCACACATGGCTCTATTACTTTCCACATGAACAGTGAGTGAGACATGCTTAGTTTTATGTTGCACAGGAGCAGATGAGCTGTATACAGCAAGCCAGGTGGCCGAGACAGACAGACAGACAGACAGACAGACAGACAGACAGACAGACAGACAGACAGACAGACAGGCAGGCAGGCAGGCAGGCAGGCAGGCAGGCAGGCAGGCAGGCAGGCAGGCAGGCAGGCAGGCAGGCAGGCAGGCAGGCAGACAGACAGACAGACAGATAGTGTCGTGAGACAGTGCAGTTTAATAACCCAGAGTTCAGCTGGTCCAGACCAGACAAACCACCTAGCTCAAAATTCTCACTGTGTAAAAAAAATCCTCTAGACATGACTCAAGGCATAATGCTTGGATACAGTCTATGAATAATATTTGTGTCTGTGATGGTTGTCTACAATAGTAACAACGCTTATTTAGTCACATTCGGTGAGAAATGCAGTTATGCTGCCAGTAAGACTGTCACGCCCTGACCATAGTAAGCTGTTTATTCTCTATGTTGGTTGGGGCGTGATAGTGACTAGGGTGGGTCATCTAGGTTTTTTGTATGTCTATGTTGGCCTGATATGGTTCCCAATCAGAGACAGCTGTTTATTGTTGTCTCTGATTGGGGATCATATTTAGGTAGCCATTTTCCCCATTGTTAGTTGTGGGATCTTGTCTACATTTAGTTGCCTGAGTGCACTCCAGTAGCTTCACGTTTCATTTGTGCTTGTTTGTTTTGTTTTGCTGAGTTTCGGTTTATTAAAAATATGTGGGACTCTACTCACGCTGCGCCTTGGTCTACTCACTACTTCCACCTGCCTCCATGGCAGTCTCCCCTCCCCTGCTATAATGTTGTCCCAAGTCCAGGATGTTCTCTCCCTAATCTCCTCTATCGACCAGGATGCCATTATCTCCCGGGCACGCTGCTTGGTCCGTTGTTGGTGGGATCTTCTGTCAAGCTCTTCAGTACGTAATGGAGCTTGACAGAAGATCCCACCAACAACGGACCAAGCAGCGTGCCCGGGAGATAATGGCATCCTGGTCGATAGAGGAGATTAGGGAGAGAACATCCTGGACTTGGGACAACATTATAGCAGGGGAGGGGAGACTGCCATGGAGGCAGGTGGAAGTAGTGAAGGAGGGACAGCGACGAATTCGGGGAGGTAGGCCACAGAAACCCCAATAATCTTTGGGGGGAGGGGCACATGGAGCAGTCGGCGGAGCAGAGGAGTGAACCAGAGCCAGTCTGGGAGAAGATGGAGAATTCGGAGGAGAGAGAAATGGGGGAGTAGTTGAGTTGGTGGAGGACGCACGGATTTAGAATAAAGGAAGGTGTTGTCAGTTTGGTGACACCTGAGTCGGCTCCCCGTACCCGTCTTGAAACGTGTGTTAAAGTTCTGGAACAATTGATGCCGGCTATACACACAAAGTCTCCAGTGTACCTTCACAACCCAGTGCGTCCTGTGCCAACTCCTCGCACTCTCCCTCAAGTGCGTGTCCCCAGTCAGGTCTGTCCTGTTCCTCTTAACCGCGTGTCATCAGCCCGGTGCCACCTGTACCGGTCCAACGCATCAGGCCTCCAGTGCGTCTCCACAGTCCAGTACGTCCTGTGCCTCCTTCCCGCACTCGCCCTGAGGTGCGTGTCATCAGCCCGGTGCCACCTGTACCGGTCCCACGCATCAGGTCTCTAGTGGGCCTCCACAGTCCAATACGTCCTCTGCCTCCTTCCCGTACTCGCCCTGAGGTGCATGTAATCAGCCCGGTGCCACCTATACCGGTCCCACGCATCAGGCCTCCAGTGTGTCTCCACAGTTCAGTACGTCCTCTGCCTCCTTCCCGTACTCGCCCTGAGGTGCATGTAATCAGCCCGGTGCCACCTATACCGGTCCCACGCATCAGGTCTCTAGTGGGCCTCCACAGTCCAGTACGTCCTGTGCCTCCTCCCCGCACTTGCCCTGAGGTGCGCGTCACCAGCCCGGTACCACCAGTGCCGGCACCACGCATCAGGCCTCCAGTGCGCCTCCACAGTCCAGAGCTTCCGGCGACAGTTCCCAGTCCAGAGCTTCCGGCGACAGTTCCCAGTCCAGAGCTTCCGGCGACGGTCCACGGTTTGAAACATCCAATGACGGTCCGCTGTCCGGAACCGCCAACGACGGTCTGCGGTCCGGAACCTCCTGAGACGGTCTGTGGTCCGGAACCTCCTGAGACGGTCTGCGGTCCGGAACCTCCAGCGACGGTCTGGAGCCAACAGCAGGGGTTCTCAGTCCGGAGCCAACAGCAGGGGTTCTCAGTCCGGAGCCAACAGCAGGGGTTCTCAGTCCGGAGCCAACAGCAGGGGTTCTCAGTCCGGAGCCAACAGCAGGGGTTCTCAGTGCAGAGCCTCCTGCGATGATCTATGTTCCGGTTCCTCCGGCGACGATCCACGGTCCGGTGCCTCCAGTGACGACACACGATCCGGTTCCTCCTGCAACGATTCCCGCACCAGAGCCACCATGGAGTAAGACATCGGATATGCGAGCGGAGTGGGTACTTCGTCCCGCACCGGAACCTCCCCAGATGGTAAATGCCCACTCGGACCCTCCCCTATTGAGTCAGGTTTTGCGGTCGGAGTCTGCAAAACTCTCTTCTCTTCCGAACAAGAGGGAGCATGTTTACTTCTAGTTTGGAAGATTTTGTTAGTCATCCTGCCTACAATTCCATCGACTTTAGACCCTGCTAGTAAACAGTCAATAGATTTGGCATTACTCCACACATCCCAAACATTGCTTTACCCTTTACCTCTAGGTAGAGCGCTATTGTATTGTAATCCTATCCAAGGTCGCTTGGTAAACAAATCCCCTGGGCTAGGAGAGTTTTCTAATAAAAGCAGCATTATGAGAGTTTACAGCACATACAGCTTTTCGTGGAACAAGACTTAGCAACCTAGATCCCATGGCTGCTGCCACCTTGTACCCTCGCTACTGGGGTGAGGAGGTTTGATGGTAAATAGAGGAAGACAAGGGAGTGTGGATGTTATGGTATGTCATTGATTTATGGGTGAGATTATCAACTGGAAACCAGAGATGGACAGTAGGGTCACGCAGAGACACGCAGCAACACTCATAATCAGCACAGAATATAATGGGCCAGGTTCGGTGCTAAACCCACAAACACATTACATAACCCCTACATAACCAATCTGACACCTGTGAAGCTAAACCCTCTGTGACTCGTCCTGACAGCAGACGCCACCACAGCCCAGATTATTCTTCCTAGCTGGCATGGCAGACTCCTGAGAATGCATTCATGTATATTCAGTATTCACATATTCAATCACAGCAAAAGATAGGACACGCAGATGCAAGCACATTGAGGTTATTTCCAGCATCCATCACTGTAATTGCATCGGTTTAACACAGCAGCACAACACTGCTATTGGCATAGTAATGAAGGCTCTCCACCCCGGCCCCATTACATTACCTTTCATTAGTCCACACATGTTTAGAAGCCCCTATTCATCTCAATGCACATGTATCACATGAAACACAAGGTGTTACGCACCTGCCAGTGTGTCACAGCTGTTGTTATGATACCTATTACACAGTAATGATGTATTTACTCTTTAGCTTTAATCTAGTGACTGTTCAATTAGTCCTGTCACATACAGTCTACCACCTGGTTAATTGCCTTTAAATAATTACAGGGCTATTTCTGTCCATGGAAGTGCTCAGTTTAGAGGGACTAAACGGAGTGTAATTGAATCAGAGGAACATCTGTGGCTACTGTGAGTGGGTTATGACTGGGTTATGCTCTGGGTTTACATCTGTGTACATGCACCTACTCATTGATCTTAGCATTCACCATATAGAACTGCAGAGATGGGAACCAGGTCACAATTGAGCAAGTCCTAAGCAAGTCCAAAGTCTTAACCTTCGAGTGTCGAGTCAATTCCCAAGTAATAAGTGGCAACTCTCAAGTCCCACGTTCCAAAGCTCAGGTCAAGTCACACGTCCTTAATTTTGTTTTCCATACTTTACGCCTACTAATACAGTATATAGGCCTACATAATACATTTCACAAATCATGAAATAAATGTTTTTTGAATCATCATTAATAATAGAAAAGCCATCCAAATTATGATATACCGTTAGTGGTGATAGTACAGCTACAGTTTG
Organism: Oncorhynchus masou masou; assembly: GCF_036934945.1. Classification (NCBI taxonomy): domain Eukaryota; kingdom Metazoa; phylum Chordata; class Actinopteri; order Salmoniformes; family Salmonidae; genus Oncorhynchus; species Oncorhynchus masou. The sequence goes on along the minus strand of NC_088216.1, from coordinate 57,758,523 downwards.
ACTGACATTGTGAAATCTCCAATTAGAATAAAGTAGTATTGTTTATACCCAGCGCACAACATGGTCTGTGGTTGGCTAAAAATAAACATTTATGGAAACTCTTGCTCAGAGCACATATTTTTTAGCGAGAAGCGGTCAAAATATAGAACAATGCTCTATTTTCCCCCATGCCTTTCCGTATCTGGAGGCACAGGGCAGAACTGAATTTAACAGTTATTTACCATATAGCCCAATGTGACTCTCCGCTTTGAGCAACAGAATTGCCACGAATGTATGCTCATGGTGTAATGCAGAAATTAAAAGGAGAGGAAGGTGGTGCTGCTCGTTTGAGAGGGGAAAATCCAAGTCTCTCGAGTCTCTTGAGTGTTACAGCTCAAGTCCAAGTTAAGTCCAGAGTCATAGCTGCTCAAGTCGAAGGCGAGTGTCAAGTGTTTTTGCCAAGTCAAGTCTCAAGTCACGTGACTTGAATCCACATCTCTGTAGAACTGTATGTAAGCTACTGTATGTTCATTACAATCATGAACTCATTCATCCGCTTATCCATCCATCCATCCATGTTGGCTCACAGGAATAGGACGACCCCTGTGTTGGCCATGGCGTACGACAATCCCAGAATTCCACTTCCCATGATGGCGTTGCCCAAGTTGAATACTGACATTCCGAAAGAGGTCTTCCCCTCAAACTGATTCCATGGATAAAGACAAAGAGGAGAACAAGCTTGTTAGCACAATGCTTAAAACAATCAAACTTGCTTCACAGAAGGAGAGAATGAACACGCGTTACATATTCATCTGAAACATCCACTGGGGCCATAGCATCCTATTGGTTTGGCTTACGTCTGTGAAGCCTGTGGTCTTCTTGTCCTCCATGCTAGACAGGAACTCCTGGCTCTCTGCAAGGTTCGCCTCTGGATCCTCACTTCTGTGAGAATAAAGCACATTCATAAGCACATTAAACAACAAAAAATGTTATGCAACCTCAACTCAAGGACACACTCTCTGAGAGAACTGTGTAATCATAGAGGATAACATTCTACTGCTATAGGAGGCTGGGGCTGGATGGTACTGTTCTGTCCTTATCACAACTCGTGATTGTCATAAGTGAGACAAACAGTACACCGAAACATATCCCTTCCTTGTCAATGTTACATACCTGACATTTTGGACACTATTAGGAACAATTTCCCTAAAAAAGTAGCGTAGAGAGAGACGATCCATCATCCAATGAAAGCACAAAGAGGAAAAACAACATAAACACACCTTCAGTAATGCAGCCATGATGGAGAGAGTGACACAGTCTGTGTAAACTAATGCATTCAAGCACTAAAGAGGATATGAGGAGACACTGTACGTTGTATGTTAAACAGTTCATGTAATTTCCTGTGACTGAGGGGCAGGTCTGTTGCATGCTGATGGAGGTGACCTCATGATTAGTAGAGCAAAGGAATGCAGTCTCTGATGCTAGGCAGTACTAGGTACGCATGACACACATTTCCACACACATATCCGGAGTAGTTAACAAAGAGCCGTGTTGTTGTTGTGGGGTGTGTGAAGGGAGACATGTGACACTCTCAGAGGGTAGTACAGTAGGTCACACGCGCAGCCTGCCCACAGGACAAGGCAGCCAATCGCAGAGCTCACCTCAACACTCTGACAAAACAAAGCTCAGTGAGGGAGCACATCACACTCAGCACTAATAGTTTAATACTCAGCCAATGTAATATGTTGCCTAAATACCAGAGGGTCTACTTTTTTTGATGAAAAGGTTCCCCTTGTCTGCTATCTTGTATCTTAATCTTGTCCACCAGCCGAGTCTCTCTCTGTCGAACACCATATGCAGTAGCGAATAAGCCTGGGGATGAGGTTATCTTCTATCTATGTATACTCTACTTTTTCAAATGAAAAGCCTGTTTATACTTTCGTATGTTTGTAGTCTGCTATCATGTACCTGAGCGTAAACTTACTGCACTGTGGTGTCTCCTGGTGGTATTTTGGCTGCCGCTGTGGTTTCCTCCCCAGGCTCATGGCCTTTCCCATTGGGAATAGAGTTCATCTCTGCTGGCGCCGGTGCTGCCGCTGGTGCTGGAGCTGGTGTTGCTGCTGGTGCTGGAGCTGGTGCTGCTGCTGGTGCTGGTGCTGCTGCTGGTGCTGGAGATGGTGGAGCAGGTGCTGCTGCTGGTGCTGGAGATGGTTTATCAGGTCACTCATCTTTGTGCTGATGGATGTGTCACTGTCTTTGTGCTGATGGATGTGTGTGTGTGTGTGTGTGTGTGTGTGTGTGTGTGTGTGTGTGTGTGTGTGTGTGTGTGTGTGTGTGTGTGTGTGTGTGTGTGTGTGTGTGTGTGTGTGTGTGTGTGTGTCTGATGTCCTCTTTTCTTTTCTTCTTTTCCTTCAGGAGTCTAGGAAATAATAGACAAGCGGCAGTTAGACTACAGCTGATGATTTAATTATGTTCACAATCACTGGAATATTACAGACAGTTATTTAAATGCAGATAAGCTCTCATATCTTACACATCTTACACAGCCATCTAGATCCAGAATTGGGATACAAATTGTACAACTTGAGTACAAATGAGTTGCTGGCGACTATAAGAGGCATGTTGAAAGAGGCCTGCTCTTGGCAGATATAATGAGTCTGTCTGTGTCTTCCTGGTAGGCCCCTGTTAAACGTGCCTGAGTTATAAAGTGCTTTCTAAGAACGCTAGAGGAGCAGACAACACAAACACTTTCTATTTTCAGTTTGTCGCACATAAGATAAAAACACCAGCCACCACCACTGAAGTCGGAAAGCTAAGTTGATAAACAACCTTTGATTCCGGGGAGAATCTCTGGCATTATTTAGTTGTCAGCTGACAGGTATTTTCCTCTCTCTTTCCTCGGAAGAGAAAAGGTCCCAGTTAGCTGTGACACTCTAGGCTTTGTGAGGGATGGTTTGGGCCCCTCTATTCGGGGCCCATGTGTCCTAGGTCCCCTGCAGTGGTGTCTAAGCAGAGCTGCTGGTGTGCGGGACCCTGGAAGGCCCCTGAAAGACTCCTGTGACATACATCTCCTGGTTCCTGTCTACCTCGGTTCCCTCTCTGGCTGTCGCTGAAAGCCACCACCACTAATTTCTCCATTAGCTATGCAGCGTAAACAGGGGTAAAGTGCGGATGGAGTAGGGGGGTATAGAGAGTTGGGGGCGAAGGGGTGTTAGAGAAGGTGGCACACACATAGCGGGACCCACAGAAGAAGGAGATGAAAGGCAGTAGAACCAGCTACGACTAGCTTAGAACCAGTTTTGGGCATCCTTGTTCCCAATTTTTTTGTTTTAGCTCGCCATTTTTTAAATTTAATTAGGAAGAGCTTAGCGTAGTGACAGTGCTCTCTCTCAGTGCTTCAGCCCCCTTCATTGGGCCTGGTCCCCTCAGCAGCCCCCTGTTCCTGCTTCCCACCACCCCTACAACCACCACCTCCCCTCCCCTGCCCGCCTTTTAAATGTAGCTTTTTGTAAAATGATTTTAGCACGTCAAAGACTGAGGGAGGTGAATAAATATTAGTCTCCATCGAGCAGCAGCCCCTCATGGCCTGTGTCACTGTGTTACTGGCCTCCACCAACCACGTTGTGATGTGAGCCTTATTGCACAGCCAGGCTCCTCTGTCTCTCTGGCTAAAGCCGGGCAACGTGGTCAGCCAGCAAAACACGGCACACAATGGCGCATGTTGTGTGGTTTCCTGGGAACGGGCCGGAGAACAGTGATGCTATTGTGCCAAGCATCATTATACTGCCGGGGCCCCCTTTGCTGCAGCTTGCCAGGCCACTCGAGGGGCTGAAAAGGTAATTCATTGTGCCCTAATTGAAAAGACGCCACCTTGAATTCCGCAGCTACCGGTGTCCCGCGCTCACGCACATGTGTGGCAGGGGAAGGGCGGTAGGCGGTGCCACACACACTTGGAGCCCATCGCCAGTGAGGAGTCTCTCTGTCACTCAAAGAGCTCACGAATCTTAGACAGTCTGGAGAGAACGCTCAGAGGAGGATCTGAAGTGGAAAGGATGTGTGATTGGCTGGCTGAACCACAGGGGGATCTCTGGGATGAACTCACAGGGTGGAGCTTCTCCACGTCAAAGCTGATTGGGCAGAATCACATCTTCAATAACCATTGGATCAATTAACTAAAGCAACATGTGACTTCCTTCAGCTAGCTGGGTGTGAAAACACAAACCCAATGTGTTTTCATTCAGCCAGAATGCCTGGCAGATCTCTAGTCACAGACACAGGGAATACGGTATGAATACAGTATGTTTGAAGACTTAATTTATTGTTCCACTAAGCCCCTGAGAGAGTGAGTCACTGAAGATGAAAGAGAATGTGTGGCGATGAAGAAGATAACATTTACAATGACAAATGTAGGACAGTCACTGTGCGGTGTAAGCAGCAAGGACACACAGATCTCCATGTTAAGGACTTGGAGACATCTCACCAGGATATCACACATAGAACAAAACCAGAATACTACACCTACAGTTTACATACAGTATATTACAGTATGAAACATAAGAGAAAAGGAGGTTGTGTGTTGATGAGAAGAGGTCTATCTAGGTCAAATCACAGTAGCGATGAGATCACATCCTGAATAACATACAGATGTTCTATCTCAATTTGATCACTCTTTTGTCACAGAGAAGTTTCCTGCGCCGTAGGAAATGCAAATTGTAGTGAATTCGAGGTTTAAAAAGGCTTATAAAGTTTGTCATTTCCGGTTTAAAATGTCAGACTTGATTTATCCTAACATTTTTTTTATCAACTCCTACAAAAATGACCATTAATTATCATGCACATAATAATTCACATTTTCTGTTGCTACATGATCATTTTCACGCTGAGAGAAACTGGTTAAATTAAGATAGCATCTTTGTACTAGCGGAGGCTCCTCAGAAGAAAAAGGGGAGGACCATCCTCCTCAGTGAAATTCATAAAAAGAAAAATTGTTTAAAACCTAGGATGCTCATGGTTCTCACCAACTTCCATCGACTTACACAGTAATTATGACATCTTCCGGGGGACGTCCTCCAACCTATCAGAGCTCTTACAGCATGAACTGACATGTTGTCCACTCAATCAAAGGATCAGAGAATAAATCTAGTACTTAAAGCATAAACTAGAGCTAGCTAGTGCTGCAGTGCATCAAATGTGTTCTAGTTGACTGAAAGACAGAGTAGTTGACTGAAAGACAGAGAAAGTTGAATAGTTGAACAGTTTTGAACAAATTAATTTCTTTAAAAATGAAGGAGAAGCAAAAGAGAGAGAGAGCTATATTTTTGGAATTTGTTTAACTTCTTATGGTATAAAACCAGGGAAAATGCAGTGCGGCAAAATCAAATAAATTGATGTAAAAATCTAACTTTCATTAAATCACACATGTAAGATACTCAATTAAAGCTACACTCGTTGTGAATCTAGCCAACATGTCAGATTTTTAAAAAGGCTTTTCGGCGAAGGCATAAGAAGCTGTTATCTGATGATAGCACAACAGTAAACAAAGAGGGTAGCATATTTCAACCCTACAGGCGCTACACAAAACGCAGAAATAAAATATAAAACATGCCTTAACTTTGACGAGCTTCTTTTGTTGGCACTCCAAAATGTCCCATAAACTTCACAATTGGTCCTTTTGTTCGATTAATTCCGTCCATATATATCCAAAATGTCAATTAATTTGGCGCATTTCATCCAGAAAAAACAGCTTCCAAAATGCGCAACGTCACTACAAAATATTTCAAAAGTTGCCTATAAACTTTGCCAAAATATTTCAAACTACTTTTGTAATACAACTTTAGGTATTTTTAAACATTAATAATCGATCAAATTGAAGACGGGTCTATCTGTGTTCAATACAGGAAGACAACAAACCAAGCTACTTTTCAAGTCTTGCGCAACTCTCAACAGTGTTACGCAGTTCCTAGTTGGCCTACTTCTTCATTGCACAAAGGAATAACCTCAACCAAATTCCAAAGACTGGTGACATCCAGTGGAAGCACTGGGAACTGAAAACAAGTTCCTAAGAAATATCGTTTGCCGATGAGAAATCAGTGAACAGACAGAGATCTCAAAAATAAAATTTTGAACGGTTAGTCCTCGGGGTTTTGCCTGTTACATAAGTTCTGTTATACTCACAGACATGATTCAAACCGTTTTAGAAACTTCAGAGTGTTTTCTATCCAAATATACTAACAATATTCCTATCTTATATTCTTGGCATGAGTAGCAGGAAGTTGAAATTGGGCAAGCTATTTATCCAAAAGTGAAAATGCTGCCCCCTATACCTTAAGAAGTTAAACTTTCACTTACTTAGCTAGCGAATGCAACTAGGGAGTTTAGCCTAATCAAACACCCAGCTCAAACAGAGAGTGATGCTATGTTAGCTAGCTGGCTATAGCTATTCAACACTGGAATTCTTCCAAGTCATGGTAAGCTTTTGGTTTTATTCATGTATTGCCACTGGGGCCAGCCAGCGTAACTGCTAAACTGCTTGCTGTCCACTGTACTGCATGATTGCAGTGGGTTTAGTAATGCGTTAGTTCTAGTAGCTACTTTTACTTTAGCTAATATGGTGACAACGATGTAGGCTGTGTGTAGCGGTTAGTGGTTATGATAACAAAGCCTCCTTCACTCATGCTGCCAAACTTACCCTCGTAAAACTGACCATCCTACCGATCCTCGACTTCGGCGATGTCATTTACAAAATAGCCTCCAATACCCTACTCAATAAATTGGATGCAGTCTATCACAGTGCCATCCGATTTGTCACCAAAGCCATACATACTACCCACCACTGTGACCTGTATGCTCTCGTTGGCTGGCCCTCGCTTCAAACTCGTCGCCAAACCCACCTGCTCCAGGTCATCTACAAGACACTGCTAGGAAAAGTCCCCCTTATCTCAGCTCGCTGGTCACCATAGCAGCACCCACCTGTAGCACGCGCTCCAGCAGGTATATCTCTCTGGCCAACCCCAAAGCCAATTCTTCCTTTGGCCGACCTCTCCTTCCAGTTCTTTGCTGCCAATGACTGGAACGAACTACAAAACACCTATCTCCCTCACTAGCTTTAAGCACCAGCTGTCAGAGCAGCTCACAGATTACTGCACCGGTACATAGCCCATCTATAATTTAGCCAAAACAACTACCTCTTCCCCTACTGTATTTATTTATTTTGCTCCTTTGCACCCCATTATTTCTATTTCTACTTTGCACATTCTTCCACTGCAAATCTACCATTCCAGTGTTTTACTTGCTATATTGTATTTACTTCGCCACCATGGCCTTTTTTTGCATTTACCTCCCTTATCTCACCTCATTTGCTCACATTGTATACAGACTTATTTTTCAACTGTATTATTGACTGTATGTTTGTTTTTCTCCATGTGTAACTCTGTGTTGTTGTTTTTGTTGCACTGCTTTGCTTTATCTTGGCCAGGTTGCAGTTGTAAATGAGAACTTGTTGTCAACTGGCCTACCTGGGTAAATAAAGGTGAAATAAATACAAATTAATATATGATATGAAGGTCTGGTTTGGAAAGGTTTTGTCACCTGGTCACAGACAGCTGTTGTATTGTTCACTGAAAAGGGAAAATGTGAGAGGAGGAGAGAGTGTGATCATGTTGTTTGTATGTGGCTGCTAGTTCTGTGTTTGCGTTTGATCAGGGTGTATTCATTCAGCGAATTCTGTTGAAAAGGTTTTCTTAAACGGAAGCAAACGGAACGAAATGGAGATAAACATACCTGCATTTGTACAACAGAAAATATAGTTTGCAACTGTTGGACTAATTATTACAATCTAGATCAGCTAGATGCAAGCAAGAAAGAGTGTGCAAGGTGGTATTGAATGTGCTACGGTCTGTCAACAAAAAGATCTTGACCTGTGCACCTACGTTGTAAACTTTCATTCATAGGCTACGTTGTAGCAACCTCATGATGGATATAGGGAAATTAGAGCATCATGTAGTAGCCCAAACGTTAATTAATGTTTGAGCTGGGTGAATGGAATATGAATGAGTCATCCAATATGCTGTAATAGAAATAAGACCATGCTCATTAAACCAAAAAACAGTCCTCCCTCATCTTAATCGGCACCAATCGCCAATGATTTGTACAGCATGATGCCACCATCATCACATATCCTTCATACACAATTAACAAAGCCTGCCTGCCTGCCCAGCCATCATCACTTAAATCTCAAACACCTCACTTTCCCAGATTAGCTACCTAAAAGTGTGTGTGTGTGTGTGTGTGTGTGTGTGTGTGTGTGTGTGTGTGTGTGTGTGTGTGTGTGTGTGTGTGTGTGTGTGTGTGTGTGTGTGTGTGTGTGTGTGTGTGTGTGTGTGTGTGTGTGTGTGTGTGTGTGTAGTTTGACAGGAAGTAGTTTGTTGGGAGAACGTCATGCAAGCTTACTCACCACCTCGAGGGAGGTGCACATGTGGCGTCAGGTAATTACATCGAGAGTTTAATTATTTTCAACATGCTGTTATTTTTAAAGGTCTCTCTATAAACAACTATTAATAGATGGGGTTTATCTGCTACTGCTCTGCATGCAGCATTAAGATACACATGGAAAGGCTGACAGAATGACTATTGGCAATGATCCCTATATTGCTCCCTAAGACAGTGGATGTTGTGGATGCAGTGATTTTATAAACCACTGTTGTGTTCTGTTCTTGCAGGGTTTCATGGGTGTTGTTGTTGGGTGTCTGCTTTGTGTAGACAGAAGGCCATGTCCCCAGAGGAAAGGAGCTTGTTCGGTAAGGGTGGGGGTGGGGGGTGGAGGGATGGAAATAGGGGCATAATTACGCAAGAGCAAATGTCACATTGTTAGGCTTTGTGTGGGAGAAAATCAATGTCCTCCTTCCCTGTCTAATCTGTCAGAGGCTTGCTTGTTTATCCAAGCCTTGAAGAGCCCTGATCTCAAAAAACCCTCCGCAAATTCTCACCCTCAGTCTGTGCTGCTGGGGCTAGGCTACTCTGACGTAGGCAACATGGCTAAGAGACGTCATCCCGGAGGAAGATGTATGAGGACCAGTAGAGAAGTGTTTACCGCGAACCCAGAACCACTCCAAAGCAGGAGCCTGACCAGCACACCACATCTACCAACACTGATTACTTATATTGCCCCCGTGTGTGTGTGTGTGTGTGTGTGTGTGTGTGTGTGTGTGTGTGTGTGTGTGTGTGTGTGTGTGTGTGTGTGTGTGTGTGTGTGTGTGTGTGTGTGTGTGTGTGTGTGTGTGTGTGTGTGTGTGTGTGGACCAAAAGATTAGTGTTTACCGCGAACCCAGAACAACTCCAAAGCAGGACCCTGACCCGCACACCACATCTACCAACACTGATTACTTATATTGCCCGTGGGTGTGGGTGTGAGTGTCTGTAGGTGGGTGTGTGTGTGAGTAGTCTGCTCGAGGAATTATCGGGCACCCCTCCTTCAACACTGTCAAGGCTCTGTGCTTCATTAGTCCACTGTAATTTCATTTGAGCTTAATCTGTTGAAGAGGCTTTGGACTATCATTAAATAATAAGGGATTTTTTATGCAGTTTTGGTACTCTCCTCAGGCAGAGAAAAAGTGCCTCTGCTCCATATCCAATCAGCAAAGCCCTTTGACTTTCCCAAACCCCTGTGGCTACAGAGGTTTGATTCCATATACATGTTTTCCTTACAACCCACCAATCTGTATTGTATTTTGATTAACCACTAGAATAGATACTGGGAAAATGATCTGTGGTAGACCTTACCTCAGCAAGATGAGGGTTTAAGCATTACAGTCAAATAGAAACGCAATTCGGCTACCATGAGAAAATCTCATGATGTGCCACTGAGGTATTTCGTTTTTTTCTGTCTTGCTGGCTGTCAAATTGAAATCCCCAGGGCTCTGAGTGACAACTGTCTGACAAGAAAACATCTCATCTCTCTCTAGTGGGCTGAACGTTCAGTGTGGAGAGATTTCCAACAGATTAAGAGATTACACTTTTCCACATAATTTCTCTGATGAGCTAAAAATAGACGTGTGTCTCCCTGTGTTTAAGAGCAAACAGTGGAGAAGAGAGTCTGGGTGCTTCTGACAGCCTGTCTCTGTCTTTCCCTAGGATGACTGGATTATACTAGAGCCACTCTCACTCAGGTGGGAAATCGGGATTTAACCTCCCATGTGTGTCACACACACACAAACTCACTATGCTGCTAAAAATAGCCTCATGTCACAAACAGAGGCGTGTTGGCACCAGCACGTGTGAATATGGATGGACAGATGGATGGATGGATGGATGGATGGATGGATGGATGGATGGACGGATGGATGCAGTGGACACCTGAAATAAACCTGCCTGGTAAAGTTGTGAAACACTAGTCTTAGTAAACATTATGGATGGGCTGAACTGTCATCTATCTATTCTGGTTCTACACACACAGCAATCAGACAAGGGTGTGCTTCACATTTATCCACATTGCTATTTTCATTTCATTCCACAAATACTTCAGTGTGAGGGGGATGCACTGGCACCAGCTATAACTATCAGCTTCCATTCAGCATACTACTTGGCGTTCTTTCAGCAGCATAACATTGACTGGACTGCTAAATTAAGTGCTTAAACAACTGAATCAATCAACACATGGGACCCTTCAGCTCTACTTTATATCTACGTGCCGTTGATTTCTCTTTGTTTCAAGTAGTTCCAGTCAGTCACAGACCAATTAATTGAATGGCAAGTGAGGTTGCTGAGACACTATCAGAGAGAGCCTCAAAGTCAGACACATCTGTTCTGATGCCCAGGCGGAACTCTTTTTCATCGCCAATTCCCCAAGAACTCACTGCCCTCCCCTGCTCTAATTCACTCTATCCCTTCTTCCTCACACTCCTACCCTCTTCTCTCTCTTGCTCCCAAGATGGGTGGCAGGTAGCCTAGCAGTTAGCGTGTTGGGCCAGTAACTGAAATGTTGGTCGTTCTAATGCCTGAGCTGGCAAGGTGTCAATGTGCCCTTGAGCAAGGCACTTCCCAGCTAACAATTCTAGGGAAAGAGAACCTTTGCCATTTGAGGGTCCAGTTTTCTGTTAGTTACAGGAACATTCTATGTATGTTAGCAAAAACTTCCTGAGAACTTATTTAGCATGTTTTGGCGTTATAGTTCGGAGAACATTCCCTTAATGTCAAACAGAACTTACCCAGAACATGGTTACCATGTTCTCAGACTATAAGATATTAATGTTCTAGACACAGTTTATGGCAACATTGCAAGAACATTCATGTGTCCCGTTTTCTGATGGTTAGGAGAATATTCCATCAACGTCACACCCAACATACACAAAACAAGGTTACCTGTGCCCAATAACGTTTAAAACATAAGACATTCTGTCATGGTCCCTTTGAGATTGTTGTCTACTTCCCGTCTTGTTCCTTGGACGTTACTAAAGATGTTGTTAGGGCGTCGCCTGATGGTCCAAAAAAACTTGCTTCATCACACATTGTTACTGTTGCCAAGCCAATGAAGTACTTTCCCTGTTGGTATGGTTAGAAACACTCACACAAACAAAGCTTTCAATTTACACATATGATTACATTATTCATTTATTCAGTCATTATTACTCAACATGTCCTCACCTGGGATTTGAACTCACAAACTCTTGGTTCATGGCATTCCAATCTTCCCATTACACCAGTCTGTGTCAATGACTGATTTCACCTGCATTGCTACACTTTGCACTTCAAAGTACATCTCGGCTCTGTTAAAATCACACTCACTCTATCATAGTGATTAAGGAGTAACATTAAAACTAAGTAATATGCCCCCACCAACATTAGACAGCCAGACAGTAAACCCTCAAATGGTTGAAACAAGTAAATCAAATTAATGATGAGAGAATAGTCAGATTAACTGATAATGGACACAGGCATAGTGGTGTAGCAGGATGATCGAATGCTGTTAACCAAGAGGCTGTGAATTCAAATCCCAAGTGAGGACATGTTGAATAGTATTTACTGTATAAATATATATGCACAATGTAATCATGTGTGGCAAATATTTAAGTTGAAATGTTGTACATTAAAAGCACTGTGTGTGTGTTGGTGTCCCTATTCCTGCCAACAGACAAAAAGCTGTAAATATATTAGTAGTTCACCAATCAGGACCTTGATGGGCTCTGCAACAGTAACAAGTGGTGGTTTGTAAAGTAACATGTTTTTTTGAGGGGTGGGGAGAATGTTTCTTTGAGACCATCAGGCAACGCCCTAAAAATGTTTTAAGGGACGTCCCCGGAACAAGCTGGGAACTACACAAAAAACTCCAGGGGACCATGACAGAACATTCTATGTTTTATACGTCATGTTTTATACGTCATTGTTTTTGCAAAGTTCCCATGAAACATGTCTAGAACATTAATATCATATATTCTGAGAACATGTGTCACGACTTCCACCGAAGTCGTTTCCTCTCCTTGTTCAGGTGGCTTTCGGCGGTCGGCGTCACCGGTCTTCTAGGCATTGTCGATCCACTTTTCATTTTCCATTTGTCTGGTCTTGTTTTCCTACAAACCTGGTTTCCATTTCCCTCATTATTTGTTGTATATTTAACCCTCTGTGTGGGGAGAAGGAGACGCTGGACCATTTCAAGGATTTCACCCATCAGCAAGACAAAGGAGCTGATCGCGGACTACAGGAAACGGATCCATATCGATGGGGCTGTAATTGAGCAGGTCGAGAGCTTCAAATTCCTTTGTGCCACATCACTAAATAACATGGTCCACGCACACCAACACAATCGTGAAGAAGGCATGACAATGCCTCTTCTCCCTCAGGAGGCTAAAAAGATTAGGCATGGGCCTTCAGATCCTCAAAAAGTTATACAGTTATACCATTGTATGCATCTTGACTGGCTTCTTCATCGCTTGGTAAACTATTAGTGGATTTGGCTATTTCAGCCACACCAGTTGCTGACAGGTGTATAAAATCTAGCACACTGCCATGCAATCTCCATAGACAAACATTGGCAGTAAAATGGCCTTACTGAAGATCTCAGTGAATTTCAACGTGGCACCTGCAAAGGATGCCACCTTTCCAATAAATCAGTTCATCAAATTTCTGCCCTGCTAGAGCTGCTCCGGTCAAGTCTAAGTACTGTTATTGTGAAGTGGAAAAGTCTCGGAGCAGCAATGGCTCAGCCGCGAAGTGGTAGGCCACACAAGTTCACAAAACAGGACCATCCAGTGCTGGAGCACGTAACGTGTAAAAATCATGTGTCTTCGGTTGCAGCACTCACTACAGAGTTCCAAACTGCCTCTGGAAGCAACGTCAGCACAATAACTGTTCTTCGGGAGCTTCATGAAATGGGTTTCCATGGCAGATCAGCCGCACTTATGCCTAAGATCACCATGCACAATGCTAAACGTCGGCTGGAGTGGTGTAAAAAGCTTGCCGCCATTGGACTCTGGAGCAGTGGAAATGCTTCACCATCTGGCAGTCCGAAGGACGAATCTGGGTTTCAAACGATTTCAGGAGAACGCTACCTGCCCGAATGCATAGTGCCAACTGTAAAATTTGGTGGAGGAGGAATAATGGTCTGGGGCTGTTTTTCATGGTTCAGGCTGACCCAGTGAAGGGAAATCGCAACACTACAGCATACAATGACATTCTAGACGATTATGTGCTTCCAATTTGTGGCAACAGTTTGGGGAAGGCCCTTTCTTGTTCCAGCATGACAATGTCCCCGTGCACAAAGCAAGGTCCATAAAGAAATGGTTTGTCGAGATCGATGTGGAAGAACTTGACTGGCCTGCACAGAGCCCTAACCTCAACCCCATTGAGGATTGAGGACCCTCAACCCCATTGAGGACCCCATGTTGTGGATCTTAATGTTTTTCCTCATAATCCTGGACTATCGGACCACCATTTTATTACGTTTGCAATTGCAACAAATAATCTGCTCAGACCCCAACCAAGGAACATCAAAAGTCGTGCTATAAATTCACAGACAACACAAAGATTCCTTGATGTCCTTCCAGATTCCCTCTGTCTACCCAATGACACCAGAGAACAAAAATCAGTTAACCACCTAACTGAGGAACCCAATTTAACCTTGCGCAATACCCTAGATGCAGTTGCACCCCTAAAAACTAAAAACATTTCTCATAAGAAACTAGCTCCTTGGTACACAGAAAATACCCGAGCTCTGAAGCAAGCTTCCAGAAAATTGGAACGGAAATGGCGCCACACCAAACTGGAAGTCTTCCGTCTAGCTTGGAAAGACAGTACCGTGCAATACCGAAGAGCCCTTACTGCTGCTCGATCATCCTATTTTTCTAACTTAATTGAGGAAAATAAGAACAATCCGAAATTCCTTTTTGATACTGTCGCAAAGCTAACTAAACAGCAGCATTCCCCAAGAGAGGATGACTTTCACTTTAGCAGTGATAAATTCATGAACTTCTTTGAGGAAAAAAATATGATTATTTGAAAGCAAATTACAGACTCCTCTTTAAATCTGCGTATTCCTTCAAAGCTCAGTTGTCCTGAGTCTGCACAACTCTGCCTGGACCTAGGATCAAGAGAGACGCTCAAGTGTTTTAGTACTATATCTCTTGACACAATGATGAAAATAATCATGGCCTCTAAACCTTCAAGCTGCATACTGGACCCTATTCCAACTAAACTACTGAAAGAGCTGCTTCCTGTGCTTGGCCCTCCTATGTTGAACATAATAAACGGCTCTCTATCCACCGGATGTGTACCAAACTCACTAAAAGTGGCAGTAATAAAGCCTCTCTTGAAAAAGCCAAACCTTGACCCAGAAAATATAAAAAACTATCGGCCTATATCGAATCTTCCATTCCTCTCAAAAATCTTAGAAAAGGCTGTTGCGCAGCAACTCACTGCCTTCCTGAAGACAAACAATGTATACGAAATGCTTCAGTCTGGTTTTAGACCCCATCATAGCACTGAGACGGCACTTGTGAAGGTGGTAAATGACATTTTAATGGCATCGGACCGAGGCTCTGCATCTGTCCTCGTGCTCCTAGACCTTAGTGCTGCTTTTGATACCATCGATCACCACATTCTTTTGGAGAGATTGGAAACCCAAATTGGTCTACACGGACAAGTTCTGGCCTGGTTTAGATCTTATCTGTCGGAAAGATATCAGTTCGTCTCTGTGAATGGTTTGTCCTCTGACAAATCAACTGTAAATTTCGGCGTTCCTCAAGGTTCCGTTTTAGGACCACTATTGTTTTCACTATATATTTTACCTCTTGGGGATGTTATTCGAAAACATAATGTTAACTTTCACTGCTATGCGGATGACACACAGCTGTACATTTCAATGAAACATGGTGAAGCCCCAAAATTGCCCTTTCTAGAAGCATGTGTTTCAGACATAAGGAAGTGGATGGCTGCAAACTTTCTACTTTTAAACTCGGACAAAACAGAGATGCTTGTTCTAGGTCCCAAGAAACAAAGAGATCTTCTGTTGAATCTGACAATTAATCTTAATGGTTGTACAGTCGTCTCAAATAAAACTGTGAAGGACCTTGGCGTTACTCTGGACACTGATCTCTCTTTTGAAGAACATATCAAGACCATTTCAAGGACAGCTTTTTTCCATCTACGTAACATTGCAAAAATCAGAAACTTTCTGTCCAGAAATGATGCAGAAAAATTAATCCATGCTTTTGTCACTTCTAGGTTAGACTACTGCAAAGCTCTACTTTCCGGCTACCCGGATAAAGCACTAAATAAACTTCAGTTAGTGCTAAATACGGCTGCTAGAATCCTGACTAGAACCAAAAAATTTGATCATATTACTCCAGTGCTAGCCTCCCTACACTGGCTTCCTGTCAAAGCAAGGGCTGACTTCAAGGTTTTACTGCTAACCTACAAAGCATTACATGGGCTTGCTCCTACCTATCTCTCTGATTTGGTCCTGCCGTACATACCTACACGTACGCTACGGTCACAAGACGCAGGCCTCCTAATTGTCCCTAGAATTTCTAAGCAAACAGCTGGAGGCAGGGCTTTCTCCTATAGAGCTCCATTTTTATGGAACGGTCTGCCTACCCATGTCAGAGACGCAAACTCGGTCTCAACCTTTAAGTTTTTACTGAAGACTCATCTCTTCAGTGGGTCAAATGATTGAGTGTAGTCTGGCCCAGGAGTGGGAAGGTGAACGGAAAGGCTCTGGAGCAACGAACCACCCTTGCTGTCTCTGCCTGGCCGGTTCCCCTCTTTCCACTGGGATTCTCTGCCTCTAACCCTATTACAGGGGCTGAGTCACTGGCTTACTGGGGCTCTCTCATGCCGTTCCTGGACGGGGTGCGTCACCTGAGTGGGTTGATTCACTGATGTGGTCATCATGTCTGGGTTGGCACCCCCCCTTGGGTTGTGCCATGGCGGAGATCTTTGCGGGCTATACTCAGCTTTGTCTCAGGATGGTAAGTTGGTGGTTGAAGATATCCCTCTAGTGGTGTGGGGGCTGTGCTTTGGCAAAGTGGGTGGGGTTATATCCTTCCTGTTTGGCCCTGTCCGGGGGTGTCCTCGGATGGGGCCACAGTGTCTCCTGACCCCTCCTGTCTCAGCCTCCAGTATTTATGCTGCAGTAGTTTATGTGTCGGGGGCTGGGGTCAGTTTGTTATATCTGGAGTACTTCTCCTGTCCAATTCGGTGTCCTGTGTGAATCTAAGTGTGCATTCTCTAATTCTCTCCTTCTCTCTCTCGGAGGACCTGAGCCCTAGGACCATGCCCCAGGACTACCTGACATGATGACTCCTTGCTGTCCCCAGTCCACCTGGCCGTGCTGCTGCTCCAGTTTCAACTGTTCTACCTTATTATTATTCGACCATGCTGGTCATTTATGAACATTTGAACATCTTGGCCATGTTCTGTTATAATCTCCACCCGGCACAGCCGGAAGAGGACTGGCCAACCCACATATGCTCTCTCTAATTCTCTTTCTTTCTCTCTCTCGGAGGACCTGAGCCCTAGGACCATGCCCCAGGACTACCTGACATGATGACTCCTTGCTGTCCCCAGTCCACCTGGCCGTGCTGCTGCTCCAGTTTCAACTGTTCTGCCTTATTATTATTCGACCATGCTGGTCATTTATGAACATTTGAACATCTTGGCCATGTTCTGTTATAATCTCTACCTGGCACAGCCAGAAGAGGACTGGCCACCCCACATAGCCTGGTTCCTCTCTAGGTTTCTTCCTAGGTTTTGGCCTTTCTAGGGAGTTTTTCCTAACCACCGTGCTTCTATACCTGCATTGCTTGCTGTTTGGGG
This sequence comes from Oncorhynchus masou masou, assembly GCF_036934945.1. NCBI lineage: Eukaryota > Metazoa > Chordata > Actinopteri > Salmoniformes > Salmonidae > Oncorhynchus > Oncorhynchus masou. Next base: position 57,741,243 of record NC_088216.1, on the reverse strand, counting down.
TTTTAGGCTGGGTTTCTGTACAGCACTTTGAGATATCAGCTGATGAACGAAGGGCTATATAAATAAATTTGATTTGATTTAATTTGATTGAACACCTTTGGGATGAAATGGAATGTTGACTGCGAGCCAGGCCTAATCGCCGAACATCAGCGCCCGACCTCACTAATGCTTGTGGCTGAATAGAAGCAAATCCATGCAGCAATGTTCCAACATCTAGTGGAAAGCCTTCCCAGAAGAGTGGAGGCTGTTATAGCAGCAACTGGAGGACCAATATATTAATGCCCATGATTTTGGAATGAGATGTTTGACGAGCAGGTGTCGACATTTTGCTTTGGAATCCGTCCACAAGGCGCTACAGAGGGTAGTGTGTATGGCCCAGTACATCACTGAGACAGAAGCTCCCTGCCATCCAGGACCTTTATACCAGGCGGTGTCAGAGGAAGGCCCTAAAAATTGCTAAAGCCTAAAAATTGTCCAGCCATCCAAATCATAGACATGTGGTCCCAGACAAAGACAGCATCCTCTCCTGGCTCCCCAGCCCTATCTTCTCTTCTCTCCCTCTCTCTTCTCTTCATCACATGGATGAGGAGAGAGATCATCACTGGGGAAACCATCCAGCTGGAAATACAACTCCCAGCGATGGGCCTCCACCATGGTTCAGCGACGAGGACCCGACTACATCACATGCCATCGTACCAAATGGGTCTAGGGCTAGGCTAACCCCGCTGTCATAGAACTTGTGAGCACATGTTGCCAATGGTTTTAGGTTCAATTATTTCAAAATCATTTATAGTTCCACAAAACAGCTGAGATAACTACCAGGACTTCACAAAATGAGAGATGTGTGCCATACCTCTAACTTAAAACCCAAAACAAAGCTCTGGCTCGGCTCAGACCTTTCTATTTGGAAACAGAAATAGAGGGATATGGCTCTGCTGAGGGTAACACATTCAAAACGTTTAAAGTCACATCCTGATTCCTGACATTCCAGGAAGTGAATCCTGTCCAATGTGAGGGCTGTGTTCCCAAGCAGCTGTTCTAAATAGATTAGTACCTCTCCTCACCCCTGCTGCTGATGTCACAGTGAAGCCATTGAGATAGTAGAGGGGTAAGGGCATGTCTCGGAGTCTGGCCTACTTCTAGTTATAGCCCTGCATCCCGTGCCTAATGACACCCTGATCAATGCTGAGTTATGGAGCGTGACTCTGGGTGTCCTCCATCAATGCTCTCCCTTAAGCACTTCCTCTGAGATATCTTCCACGAGCCCGCAAACACTGAGCTCATGGATGTTAAATTGTGACTTAACTTGTGACAGACACATGAGACAGACACATGAGCTTTACCGATGCAGTGGTGTAGAAGTCCAACAGAAGAATATTAAATAATTTTATGAAATAGAAATTATGGAATTTTGTGGTGGACCTGGAGGCATTCTCACTTTTCATCACTTTCTCTCCAGCCAATCTAAAAGTGTGTGAGTGCCGGGTATTCTAAGACTTAGTGAAATAATGAGTTTTAAGCCCTGTTTTAAAACTGTTCAAAGATGGCCAAAGATCTTTGAGTCTATGCTCTTACAAATCCACACGGATGTCATGAACATTTCCAGAAAAAAAGATCAGTTCACCTGCTTCAAACTGGTCAGCCAAAAAGTATTTTCCAACTGCCTTCCTAACTCATTAGCCTTGGTAGTTTAGACAATTTAAGAGACTACAGGTCATTTTTCCCTCCCAGTCTACGGTTTTACAAAGTACTTCGATGTACAAACAGTACTTCAAAAACAGTTTGGCTTTCATGCCTGAGGATTTCTCCAATTCATCTGGACTACTGTGTCTGATCATACATACTAGGTTATTGCCCTGAGGTGTTCCTTATCATTCTGATATACTATGAAATTATGTTGAACAGGAGCACATAGTAAGCAGTGGCTGGATTCAGCTATGTGGGGAAACAAAAGTGAATAATGTTACAAGACATGTAATAACCACATCAATCGTAAAGCTGTTCAATGTAATTTCAAACACACATTTCTGACTTAGCTACAAGTAAACAAGTTGTTGAAGTTGATGTCCCATAATTTCATTATTTCAGAGTGACAGCAAATCACAGCATCAAAAAGTCTCTGGGGCTCAAATCTCTGCAGGGGAGCTTAGTCTTCCCTCACTGCATTGTGAGTTCAAAAATGTAAAATCTAATTCACTTCACGTTGACTTGTCATTCCAGCCGAGGTAAAGCAATACCTGTAGGCAGGAGGGTTATATATTACAAATGGATAATATTCTTTGATCCAATAATGTAGGAATAAAATGAACCCCTCTACCTACTTACCAGGCCATTGACTCTCACACACCATAGAGAAGATTATACAAGGAGCTTTCAAGAGGCTAATGTAGTGCCCATCGAGGCTCCTTTTACCCCCGAAATGTGCCTTAGGTCTGTGTTTTTGTTCCAATTCACCCCTTAAAGCGAGCTATCCTCCCACCCTCCTGCATTGAACTGTCAAGATTACCATTATAGAAGTGGAAAAGAAAATGTGACTGAAATCAGATTCGTTTTTTGTAAAGAAAATAAAATAGTACCAGTTGGCTATGCTATGGGAATGCATTGGAACTTTGGAAGTTATGCAAATCGATATGCACAATACAGTCGCTCAGTACTTTGAGACTGCTCCTAATATTGTAAGTTAATGTCAAATGTTTAACTATATACGTTTTAACGTATTACTAAATGATCGGATTACATGATTACATGAACAGCACAAACCAAATGGACTTAAAGGGCATGTTACAAAGGCTCAAGACAGAAACCAGGTTTTAACTCTACTCTGGCCATGCACCTCCTTTGCCACTCATCTCACCTGACTCCACTCTGCTCATTAACACCCTTGACCATTTAAGCAGCAGTTCCTCCCTCCAGTCGTTCTTATTCCTGTTGATGGATACATGGGGCAGCCAGCTTGTTTTCTTTTCTATGTTGTGTGTGTGTGCTCATGACTGAGAAGTGAGTACCTTTCATTATTAAAGAATATGTATAACTGTTAACATTCAGATCATTTTTAGTTGATGTTAACGTTTATATTCCGCTGCCAAATTACTTAGTACAATTTCCTGTCAGTCCAGCATGTGGAATTAATTTATTTATCCCTTTTGCATGTCAGTCATGCGTGTGTGTTAACATGTGTTTATCTCCCACTTGTATTTCCCTCCTAAACCACATCTAACCACCTTTCCCCATGTGCTTCTGTGTTTGTGTGCAATAAAACTCTACTATTTGGATTCCTGCTTCATCTCCTTTCATCTGCATTCTTCTCGCTGCGCCAATGTGGCACTTCAAACTCTGAAATAGTCAAACCCTCCTTAATACAGTCCTCCTTTTCTACAGGGCAATTATGCCACTTTTCAACTTCTAATTCATTATCTCCAGCACCATACCAGTGTTTACATGTGAAAACAGTGTGTTTCTATCTTATTAAACATAAGGGTACTAAATAAATCCTTCTGACATCACAGGGTAGGATTAAAAGTAAGAAACTGTGATTTTTAACTTGCATCATGTTTCTAGCCATGGGGAGGGTATTTTCTTGCTTGCCATGTCACTGCGAATCTTTTTGAAAATCACTGTTTTTAAAATGTAATTTTTTTTAATGTTTTCACATACAGTACCAGTCAAACTTTTGGACACTTACTCATTCCAGAGTTTTTCTTATTTTTGTTTTACTATTTTCTACATTGTAGAATAGTTGTGAATACATCAAAACTATGAAATAACACATGGACTCATGTAGTAACCAAAAAAAGTGTTAAACAAATCAAAATATATTTGGGATTCTTCAAAGTAGTCACACTTAACCTTAATGAAAGCTTTGTACACTTGGCATTCTCTTAACCAGCTTCACCTGGAATGCTTTTCCAACAGTCTTGAAGGAGTTCCCACATATGCTGAGCACTCGGCTGCTTTTCCTTCACACTGCCGTCCATCTCATCCCAAACCATCTCAATTGGGTTGGGGAATTGTGGAGGCCATGTCATCTGATGCAGCACTCCGTCACTCTCCTTGTTCAAATAGCCCTTAGTGTTGGGTCATTGTCCTGTTTGAAAAACATGATAGTCCCACTAAGCACAAACCAGATGGGATGGTGTATTGCTGCAGAATGCTGTGGTAGCCATGCTGGTTAAGTGTTCCTTGAATTCTAAATAAATCAGTGTCACCAGCAAAGCACCATCACACCACCACTATACTTCACGGTGGGAACCACACATGCAGAGATCACCCGTTCACCTACTCTGCGTCTCACAAAGACACGGTGGTTGGAACCAAATATCTCATTTGGACTCATCAGACCACCGGTCTAATGTCCATTGCTCGTTTTTCTTGGACCAACCAAGTCTCTTTTTATTGATATCCTTTAGTAGTTTGTTTTCAGCAATTCAACCATGAAGGCCTGAGTCACGCTGTCTTCTCTGAACAGATGATGTTGAGATGTCTGTTACTTGAAGTCTGTGAAGCATTTATTTGGGTTACAATTTCTGAGGTGCAGTTAAATCTAATGAACTTATCCTCTGCAGCAGAGGTAACTCTGGGTCTTCCTTTCCTGTGGTGTTCCTCATGAGAGCAAGTTTCATCATAGCGCTTGATGTTTGTTTGCGACTGCACTTGAAGAATCTTTCAAAGTTCTTAATTGTCCACATTGACTGACCAAATAGGGCTATCGACTGTAGACCACCCCTACCTTGTCACAACACAACTGATTGGTTCAATTGCATTAAGGAAAACAATTCCACAAATTAACAAGGCACACCTGTTAATTGAAATGTATTCCAGGTGACTACCTCATGAAGGTGGCTGAGAGAATGCCAAGAGTGTGCAAAGTTGTCATCAAGGCAAAGGGTGGCTACTTTGAAGAATCTCAAATATAAAATATTTTTTGATTTGTTTAACACTTTTTGGTTGTGTTATTTCATGGTTTTGATGTAGAATGCAGAAAATAGTAGAAATAAATAAAAACTCTGGAATGAGTAGGTGTATCCAAACTTTTGCCTGATACTGTATATCAAATAAGATGAAAAGAACTCGTCGGCCAAGAGTAATTTCACATGGATAATGGCTCAATGAGAAAACGATTACACTTATATCTCTCTCACTAGCTCTGAACAAACCCACTGACTGCTGCCTGTATTGCTGAGATACACAGAGTCATGTTCAGTCAGACAAGACACTCAAAGGATAAATCAAACCTCAACCCATAAGTCTACGATAAAAATATATGCTAAGTTACACTCACTCAAAAAATACCTTCCATAAAACACACTTGTGTGATTCTGCAGTTCAGAGCACACAGCTCCGGCTGGAGCATCAGTCCAATCTAACTGTGAACCAGTGCTCTGGAGTGGGGGTGGAGGCTTGAAGGGAGAGAGTGAGCCAGAGCACGACTCACTGACAGGCCAGCGCTCATTCAATATATCAACAGTACAGTCCTGACAGGCTGACAGAACAGGAAATCTCACCTGCTCCCTCCTGTCAGCTCCAGCAGACATAATAGTCTCAACTGCTGCCCTCCCTACAAATAGCCCACAGAAGGGGCTCTGCACTCTGCAGATTCTCAGCAACCCAGGTGTCTCTAGGAATGCTTGTTACCTGTCTAGTGCAGAGTGACACAGAGTTAGTGCGTGGGGGTGTAGGCCTACATACAACAACTCAACATACTAGATAAAAACTTGCTTCTAAATGCACTATAGCCTTTGTCACTTGAGGCATTTGGAACTAAAGGGGCCTGATTTTCAAAGGGCAAATGAAAACAGTATTGGACGAGCCTATATGATAATACAGTTAGGCCTATGATTTACTGAACAAAAATATAAACGCAATATGCAACAATTTCAAAGATTTTACTGAGTTACAGTTCATATAAGGAAATGTGTCAATTGAAATAAATTCATTAGGCCCTAATATATGGATTTCACATGACTGGGAATGCAAATATGCATCTATTGGATCAGAAAACCAGTCAGTATCTGGTGTGACCACCATTTGCCTCATGCAGCGCGACACATCTCCTTCACATTCAGTTGATCAGGCTGTTGGGCCTGTGGAATGTTGTCCCACTCATCTTCAATGGCTGTGCGAAGTTGCTGGATATTTTAGTGGGAACTGGAACACACTGTCGTACACGTCGATCCAGAGCATCCCAAACAGGCTCAATGGGTGACATGTCTGGTGAGTATGCAGGCCATGAAGGACTATAGAAATGTTCAGCTTTCAGGAGTTGTGTACAGATCCTTGCGACATGGGGTTGTGCATGATATGATCATACTGAAACATGAGGTGATTACGGCAGATGAACGGCACAACAATGGGGCTCAGGATCTCGTCAGTGTATCTCTGTGCATTTAAATTGCCTTCAATAAAATGCAATTGTGTTCGTTGTCCATTGCTTATGCCTGCCCATACCATAACCCCACCTCCACCATGGGGCAGACTGTTTACAACGTTGACATCAGCAAACCACTCACCCACACAATGCCATACACAAGATTTGCGGTTGTGAGGCCAGTTGGACGTACTGCCAAATGCCTAAAACAACATTGGAGTCAGCTTATGGTAGAGAAATTAACATAAATTTATCTGACAACAGCTCTGGTGGGCATTCCTGCAGTCAGCATGCCAATTGCACAATCCCTCAAAACTTGATCTGTGCATTGTGTTGTGTGACAAAACTGCACAATGTTATTAACCCCAGAACAAGGTGCACCTGTGTACTGATCATGCTGTTTAATCAGCTTCTGATATGCCACACTTGTCAGGTGGGTGGATTATCTTGGCAAAGAAGAAATGCTCACAAACAGGGATGAAAACAAATTTGTGCAGAAAATGTGAGAGAAATACGCTTTTTGTGCACATGAAACATTTCTGGGATATTTTATTTCAGCTCACGAAACATGGGACCAACACTTTACATGTTATGTTTATATTTTTGTTCAGTGTAGTATATATGCCACGTTTAAGTGTTAAGCGAAAAGGAGGATAACATATTAATAAGAATGCCCGAGAATCTATAGAGATGTTGAAGAACTGTGGCAAATACACCGCATGCTGGATAGTAACAAACTGACGGTGAGTATAGTCTAGCCTACTCTAGAGGACCAGTAACATTTTTTTACTTAAATTACTTTGTGAAATTGTAGATGACCATGGTATGACCAGACCAGAGTGCGGTTCAAGTTATCAACTGGATCAGCGCTCACTGAGACCCGTTACTTCAGTCATATATAACACCAATTTAACAATAATGTAACAACGTAACTATAATGTAACAGTATTCTTTATGAGAAATTAACTCGAGAAGATAGGCTGTCTTAAATTTCCGAAATAAATTCACAGTCTTATTTTTATTCGAGCTACAATGCATGCCATGACTCTTGATGGCAACACTATTCTATAAAACTGTCTGATAGCCATATTGGATATGGTTTCAGTCGACCACAAAGGGAATGAAGGGATGAATAGCCGACTATGTAAAGACATTGCACTGAATATTGACGGTAAATAATGCTCTTACCAGAAATAACTAGTGTGCCAATGTGAACTCAGTCCGAATATCTCCACACGAATCTTGCATCTGCTTCTTTGCTGTTTTTTCTGTCTTGTGGCTCTTCACTCCGTTACCTGTTATACGGCAAACAATATATTATGAGATCCGTGTGCGCTCCTTCTCAATTGCTGTGTAAATGTAATGTGTTCACTATAAAAATGTAGCTCATAATCTATTGAATGTGGGATGTTGAGCGTGTCCAGGTTCCGCCTACTGCATGCAACCTCCAATCAATTGGTTCTATTGTGCGGTTCCAGAGCGCGCGTGGAGCGTTTTTTCACGCGGCACGCGCTCTCTTGGAGCGCAACAAAATTACATGTACTAGTCTGTTACATTGCAGCTTACATTTCTTCGTTCTTCACTTTAATTTTACGTTGAATAAACTATGCAGAAATCATTATATCCATGATTGCCTGTTGCATGTAGAACCATATTATTTATGCTTGTTTGGTATTAAACAAACATTTATATTTTCTCAACGTGTAGACTTAAGACAAAATATGCATGATTAAATAACTATCATAGAGCATAGACAATTTACCCAATAATATGGAAGGGAGCATATCACACAAAATAGACAGCGTTTTCTTTAAAGTATTGTCGTTTATTTGGCCCTTTCATTCCAGTTCAAGGCGAAATGAGTCGCCACTTGCAGTGACCTGCTTTGAAGCAGCTTCCACAGTGATGCCATGCAGAAGCAGGTTTCAAGTTTCTCTTTTTTTTTTTACACACACACCATTTCTGAGTCATTGACTGTCAGCTCATGAACAGGATGAGGATTGTGATGATCTGGCATTTATCTACAAAGGTTCACAGACTCATCATTGCGGGTACAGGATACATTCAGTGTGTGAATGATTAATTGGAGTAGGGACACATGACTCTATGGACACCAGAATTACAGATGCGATATTTTCCTCGCTCGTGCACTACACATAGCCTACAAATACCCTGCTCAAACAAGCTTTATTCCTGTGGTGTCTCTTCTATATGGATGGGCCACTCCATCACCTTTGAAGTCATCAGAGGACTGCAGGCCTAGTGTGGAGTGCAGGAGACATTTCACCTCTGGAATCTAGAAGCCTAGCAGCTGTTCCAAGGGGGCCCGGTGGGGATTGATTACCTAGTGAGGAAGGGCCATGGAGGCGCAGGCAGCATGCACAGCTCAAAGGTCAGCGGAGAACCAGAGCAGATGTACACTGTGACACAGTTCTGTCTCTCATTAGAGAGATGTTGTATCCATTGGGAACTGTTCGACCTTTAGCCTACATTTGGACACTTGAAACATACTCACACAATAGATACACTGGTTGTCACTTTTAATTGTCTTATCAGGAAATGAAGAAAGATAAATCAGACAGGAACAATGAAGGGGACACCTGGTAACTGGTCCTTGAAGGTGTGGATACAGTGCCTTGCGAAAGTATTCGGCCCCCTTGAACTTTGCGACCTTTTGCCACATTTCAGGCTTCAAACATAAAGATGTAAAACTGTAGTTTTTTGTGAAGGATCAACAACAAGTGGGACACAATCATGAAGTGGAACGACATTTATTGGATATTTCAAACTTTTTTAACAAATCAAAAACTGAAAAATTGGGCGTGCAAAATTATTCAGCCCCCTTACGTTAATACTTTGTAGCGCCACCTTTTGCTGCGATTACAGCTGTAAGTCGCTTGGGGTATGTCTATCAGTTTTGCACATCAAGAGACTGAAATGTTTTCCCATTCCTCCTTGCAAAACAGCTCGAGCTCAGTGAGGTTGGATGGAGAGCATTTGTGAACAGCAGTTTTCAGTTCTTTCCACAGATTCTCGATTGGATTCAGGTCTGGACTTTGACTTGGCCATTCTAACACCTGGATATGTTTATTTTTGAACCATTCCATTGTAGATTTTGCTTTATGTTTTGGATCATTGTCTTGTTGGAAGACAAATCTCCGTCCCAGTCTCAGGTCTTTTGCAGACTCCATCAGGTTCTTCCAGAATGGTCCTGTATTTGGCTCCATCCATCTTCCCATCAATTTTAACCATCTTCCCTGTCCCTGCTGAAGAAAAGCAGGCCCAAACCATGATGCTGCCACCACCATGTTTGACAGTGGGGATGGTGTGTTCACGGTGATGAGCTGTGTTGCTTTTACGCCAAACATAATGTTTTGCATTGTTGCCAAAAAGTTCAATTTTGGTTTCATCTGACCAGAGCACCTTCTTCCACATGTTTGGTGTGTCTCCCAGGTGGCTTGTGCCAAACTTTAAACAACTTTTTATGGATATCTTTAAGAAATGGCTTTCTTCTTGCCACTCTTCCATAAAGGCCAGATTTGTGCAATATACGACCGATTGTTGTCCTATGGACAGTCTCCCACCTCAGCTGTAGATCTCTGCAGTTCATCCAGAGTGATCATGGGCCTCTTGGCTGCATCTCTGATCAGTATTCTCCTTGCATGAGCTGAAAGTTTAGAGGGACGGCCAGGTCTTGGTACATTTGCAGTGGTCTGATACTCCTTCCATTTCAATATTATCGCTTGCACAGTGCTCCTTGGGATGTTTAAAGCTTGGGAAATCTTTTTGTATCCAAATCCGGCTTTAAACGTCTTCACAACAGTATCTCGGACCTGCCTGGTGTGTTCCTTGTTCTTCATGATGCTCTCTGTGCTTTTAACGGACCTCTGAGACTATCACAGTGCAGGTGCATTTATACGGAGACTTGATTGCACACAGGTGGATTGTATTTATCATCATTAGTCATTTAGGTCAACATTGGATCATTCAGAGATCCTCACTGAACTTCTGGAGAGAGTTTGCTGCACTGAAAGTAAAGGGGCTGAATAATTTTGCACGCCCAATTTTTCAGTTTTTGATTTGTTAAAAAAGTTTGAAATATCCAATAAATGTCATTCCACTTTATGATTGTGTCCCACTTGTTGTTGATTCTTCACAAAAAATACAGTTTTATATCTTTATGTTTGAAGCCTGAAATGTGGCAAAAGGTTGCAAAGTTCAAGGGGGCCGAATACTTTCGCAAGGCACTGTATTTCCTTCCAGCAGAATCATCCAAGTGTGTGTGTACATGCGTACGTGCCTGCTCTCCTGGTTTCTCCTGCTGTGCGTGACTTCACAGCTGTCTCCTTCACAAGGTGATACTACTGCAGAGAGACTCTAAAAGCACAAAAGATAGGGTTTACATCATTATGAAAAATCCCTGATGTATACCATTTTGAGGGGCTACTATATCCATGGCCAATGTATTAATCGCTTTCCAAGCCATAACCTCATCCCGAGGCTCAATCGCTACTAGACAGATAGACAGAGAGAGACAGAGAGAGACCGAGAGCTATTGGATGTGCTGGGTTAATTTAGCTAGCTGGTGGATGAGATTATTCAAACCATATTCAAACCACCATTGAACCACCATTGAATTTCCCTAACTGGATTGGTCCAAGTCTAATGTTTACAAAATAATTGTACCAGATAGTGACATTTTAAATGATAGCCAATTTGGCCAAACGAGGTATACTATTCCTGTTTACCTAATTAGAGTAGCTCAATTGCATATCAGATGTTCCCATGATAGCACTCTTTACTGAAAAGCTCATATGACAGCGACGGTCCATTGTTTAGGATTTGAATGGGCAAATACCTCAAGAAGAGACCTTTGGCAGGCTGTCTTGTGCAATGACAACGTCAAAACGGCCCTTAGTCTGTTTGGGCTGCGTCTGCATGTCCAGTCAAGCCTGTGTGTCTGTGGCCTATGGAGATGGACATGAACACAGGGCCTAGAAACCCTCTACCTTCAGCACATAATGGGGCCAGAGAAAGAAAAGGATGCCCTCACAGATCACTACACCCAATCAATTGGCTGAGTTATGTTGGGAAATGTTACGATCAAACCCAATTAAGGTCAATGTTTCAGGCCCCCCTGGTTTTGTCTGTCGGGGGATGATTGCCATTCACTTTGTTTTCATAAACAACAGGCCATATGAATGAGAGAGACTCCCCATATTGTGAGTAATGTTTGATGTCACTACACAGTGAAACATCAGCACTTCTTCCTGTTTAGTAGGCACCTCACAAATAACAGAGGGAATATTTTAGAAATGAGTGTGCAAATGTATTTCTTTACTGAAATGAGGGAGTAGATCATGATATAAGAAAAATGTGTAATGCTATAAAGAGTCAGCAGTTGTTCCAGTGAATCACCAAAGGCTTGTGACAGGTGCTGGATATCAGAGGCGCTAACACTGATGACACTTGACACACTGCCTGCGGGAATGAGGATGTGAGTCATATAGGTGTCTGAAGAAAGTACCTCGAATGCTGACTCTGTTGGCCAGGGTCATTACATGGAATAATCAAAAATCTTTTCTACTTAGAAATCAAATGATGAAAGTCAAACCTTTGTGTTTATTCTGTTTCATGACATTCTGTGATTACATCTCCGCGATGGTGCCTTTACAGACTCAGTCATCCCTTAACTGTCAATGACCCACTGTGGTTGGTTGCCCTGTTGGTCCATGAAGACCAGTTAGTGATCTCTCTTAATCTGGTGGCATGGGGGGTGTAATATGGTGACCCTAAGAGGCAAAGTACATTTATGATGGACAGTATATGACCACTATCAACTATAAATATGATTGACAAACCACTCTAAAGCTTCTGATATTCCCAGTTGGCATAGAAGCATACACCATGAAGAGTCTACTGTATCGGAGGCCCCATCTGGTTCTGATCTGCTCGTCAAGGTCTCCTGTTTTCCTCAAGTGAGGCAGCCTTGCGTAAATCCCTCACTAAATTCCATTGCAGCACTGGCTGGATTCCCATTTAATTTCCATCGTCTTAGTGATTTTAATAATCAAGCCAAATTTGGTCTCAAAGGAGCTCAGTGAGACTGCAGTATGTAGAACATCTAACATGAGTTGCTCTAGGTAAACTCCCTCCTGACTAGCACTTTGATTTGTTCTAGGAATAGAGATTAAAACGAAGCATGTCGAGATAAGATCTCACATCATTTTCATGCCCGACAATTGAGCAATCAGTGTGGGAATGTAAAGTCATCTGAGTCATCAAGAATAAAACTGGAGCACAGCTGTAATAGTTGTGCATTTCAAGAATATCCACAGGGTGTTTCCACAGCACTATGTTGCCGACTGTGAATGGTGGTTTTGTATTTTGGAGGACCACTTTAGAGCAAGTGTCCTCAAATGTTCACTGTGCTTCGTGCATGTCTTCTCACAAACAAACACACATATTGCCTGTGTGTATTTGCAGCAGTGGCATGACTGACATCATCAGTGCGAGATCAGTGAAGGCTGTGTCATCATCCAGAGGTTGATATGGTGTGAACTTTCGAACTCTGTGGCGGTGACAATCAAACACAAACACAGAGACACACACAGGCAGTGATTACTGGGAGATTTTAGTTTAGTCAGATGCCCTCAAAACCCCCAACTACCTGATTCACTACAGTGTCTGAGATCTCAGCCAAAAAGTCAGCTGGGCTCATTTCTGGTAAAATAACTGTTATACTAGCATGGGCAACTGAATCATCCAGGAGATCTATTGGAGTGGCACCAATAGACAGCAGCAGTTTAAATTGACATGCAGCATTTGTGGCTGTTACATAATGCTGCTGTACAGCCAGCCGGTGTAATCAGCGAGTCTCTGAAGTGTTCATCAACAGGAGACATCTGTCATACCACTGAAGTGTTGTTTGTTATTTCCTCAAGACTTCAAGCGACAGCGAAAGTTCACAGGACAACTTCACAGAGCACCCCCTCTCGCACACAAACACACACACATAACCACACACCAGCCCCCCCCCCATTAGAGAACCTGTGCCGTGGTGCACAGACGCTCTGCTGGCAACAAAGAACCCCTGAGCATTGTTCCTCTCTGCAGGAGGAATTCCGCGAAGGGAGACACCAGGTGCCTCTCCATGAGAGCCCCAGACACAGAGGGATGAGGCTCCAAGAGAGAGGAAGGTGGGGTGGAACTGAAATTAAACATCGATGTTTGAAAGAGATCAAGGCTCAAAGACATACCAGACACCACAATCTCACAAATCCTCAAGATATTTCTATTAGATCAGGCTTTGATGTGAAGAATCTTATATCCTGTTCAGGATGGTCATCTGAAGTATGTTTGTGTTGATGCAGTAGAAGTCTTCTGAAGTATATGATGAAGACCTCAAGCTATCTATCTTGTACTAGCAAATGCAGGGATCTGTCCCTAGACAAGTGGACTGCAGAACTCACTGACCTCCCTATGGTAAGCCTTCACTGATCCCACTATGCTGGAGCTTCTCTCAGTGAGTTCCTCACATTCTGATGAACGGGTTGGAGCACAGTGCACTGCAAAATATGTGAATCTTACCTACAATTTTAAGGATGGTATTGAGACAATGAAGTTATATTTATTTGTTACATTTATTTGTTTTGAGTTGATCTCGATCACCCAGAAAATGCATCAAGATCATTTGTATTGTTTTAAGGGATTCTGACTTGTTTCAAGCCTCCTTTATGTTAAAGAGAGCAAAATTATCTGCCAGTGATAATTGATCTTGGTAAGACGTCAAGTCAATGCATTCTAATGGGAAGAGATATCTTGGTAAGGTCAACTTTTTTTGTGCAGTGTGGGCCATACGAGTGGAATTTTTGAGAAGGGTAATTGCAGACCGTAATTAGGGGCATTTTGTGATATCGGTGTTTCTTTATGTCAAATTACACCAATTGAAGCTCACCATTGGTCCCTGGCCGTTTCTTTCCTGTCGGGGACAACAGTTGTTTCAACTGTAGTATTGTAGCTAAGCCTGACACTAACCGTTTACTTAACCTTAGTCTCCTAACTTGCGACGCTAATTCACCTTGCACGGTAATTATCCTAACCTGCAGGGCCGGCTCTTTTGATTCCCCATAAACATACAAATGGCTTATGAATTACCCTGCCCGGTTTTGCCAATGTAGCACTTCCGGGCCTGCCAGTAGCACAGACCAGGACAGAGGCTATATGCCGTGTGTGCGCTCATGATCAGAGGAAGGGTGAGGAAGAGGGGGATGTAATAATGTAATATATAGTAGTTCAAATCCAAAAATCCATTCTAATTGGGCACCTAGCCATGCAATGTAATAAGGTACCGCCTTCATTACCTTGCCTAGGAAGCTCATTGGATCCCAGAGCCGTTTTTTGTCTCTCACAGAGAGTGGAAAATGTGTTTCACTTTTACAGACAGCTAGGCCTACAGCTAATAACAGTCTAGCTAGTAGCTTTGTTAAGTTTTGGTAGCAGCACGCTGAATAAATATAGCTAGTTGGCTACGCTTTAATCAGCATTGATATCCAAACATGTCTGGGCACTGCCAAGAGACAAAAAACTGAGGAGCACCATGTTGAGAGTGATGCCAAGCTCACCGACCAGCCTGCAGGCCAAATCCCCAAGGTTGAGTAGCCTATCATCAAATGTAATACCAGCCCATCCCCCACGCCACCTTCTGACCAACAAGATGGAGAAGAGCCGGGGCCTAGGACCAGCAGCAGGAGAGTAACATCACAACAAGCACCTGCACCTCCGTTACCTCAGCCACTAGCACCTGACAACTGGTTGAATCTAACCAAAACTGAACCAGTGGAAGCAGAGTTTATTGTGGCTCGCATATTCTTGGGAAGTGAAATCGCAACCATATCAACAACAAATGATCCTCACTCAGTGTTCTTCAAAGATACAGCCGTTGTCAGTAATGCCGACTATGCTATTGGAACTGAAACATGCAACAAAAACTTGGGGCATCTACAGCAATGTGCAAAAATGTGTTCTCCACCATGAAGAACATATTCAGTGAACATAAACTCTGAACAAAGACTATGTTACAACGAAAAACCCAACTTTTCCAGCTGGTATTTGAGAGGGACCTGACAAGTACATTTCGCCAGGAAAAGGAAGGGAATCAGAAACTTCAACACAGCATCAAGGAGGCTGCAACTCTTCTAAATTTCAAGCCACAACCTTTATAGCACTCGCCGTTGTTCCAAAATGATTAATTCATTGGTTTTCCCTCCTGGGAGCCTACTGGTTGTTTGGCTAAATTATTTATGTCATGTAAAGTTTAGGCCTTTGCTTTTTACTTCAATGCATCTTTAATATTGATCTGTGATTCTTAATGTCATTACTTGCTTTTGCGGGTCTAATTGCAATTGATAGATATACAGATGTGTTATTTGATGGGTACAGGGACCAATGACCAATGTAGCTTATTGGCACAGTGCTCCTGTTGTCCTGGCTGTCCACTTTGGTGGTGCTGAAATTGACAGAGCATTTAACATTACCCTTTCATCATGCTGACTGGTGGTAGCCTTCTGTGCATGGTCCTGAATCAATGGTTATGGTATGTGCTATTTTAATGAGCGCATCTTGGGCTACCAGTCTTTGTGGGGCTTCTCTTCAACACCGTGTGCTTTCTTGTGTGCAAAATTACATTTGTTGTGTATATAGCTTCACTTCAGAAAGGCCTAGATTTTTTTACATTTTGAATGTCGCAGTAGTAGGACCAATACCATGTGTAACCTACTAAAAGAAGTAGACAAACGTTCACTCTGTTATTTGACATACACATTAGTTGCTACTGTAAAAGTCATACTTGCGATAGTGTGTGTGTGTGTGTGTGTGTGTGTGTGTGTGTGTGTGTGTGTGTGTGTGTGTGTGTGTGTGTGTGTGTGTGTGTGTGTGTGTGTGTGTGTGTGTGTGTGCCACACAGAAAGTGGCGGCTTGGTTACACTCATTGCGTAGTGTCACAAATTCGAAAGCAATGTAGCCTACAGTTCAAAGGATTGAAGTTAAAGCGATGAAGCCTGTAAGAATCTTTGATAGCCTAGTGGTGCTCATTCTGCCAAGCTGATTCATGCGTGTTGATAGGTACAAATTCTGCGTCGGCCTACGGCAGCTACGGATGCATTTCGAATACACTTGTATGTCATGGTGGGGTGCATATCTTTCCTGTGTTATTCTATAAAACGACAGTTGTTGATGTGTACGGCTACATTTCAGATACATTTTTGTACATCTGAACAGTAGTAGGACCAATCTACTTTGTTTTATTTGGGATCTAAAGCAATGCTAGTGTGCCCCATGGATTTAAAATTCCCTCTCAGGCATGTCATCCTGGTAATCTACTATGGAAACAAATCATCTGTGTCGAGAAACAATCCGTTTCCTAACACTGGAACTGACCAATGTCATGCATCATTGGCCATTTCCTGATACCAGGGAACACCCACATCAAGAAACGCCCAGAACTGCAGTCTGCAATTACACCATATTAGAATTTCTGCAGACTGCATGCTCATCTCATCCTTGCCAAACACAACCGACGGGGGCAGCAGCGGGACTGCTGGGAAACTACGGGACACAGCGCAATCCTCGGGCTGGCCATGAATGACAGACACACAAGCTGCAATCTCCAACTACGTCAAACTCATTTTAACTGTAAACCTGGTCATTCAGTCCACATACTGTAATGGCTTGGAAATGGATCTGTCATTGCACAAAGAGAGTCTTTGATTTAGTTTGGTGTGGACCGCCACCGTTAATGGGACTGTTGTTCGTAAACAATCAGAGACAATAGTGGAAATAGTGCGCTGATGTTAAAAGGAACAATAGTGGCTATGAAGACTGTTACAGTCAACATAGGCCAATCAGTACATAACATGCTGCAGTAGAGTAGCCCATGGCACTCTCATTTAATCACAAAAAGTCCAGTTTTATTACGATTCATAATAGGGTATAATTTGATAATAAATAGTAGTGTAATGAGAACATGCCTCACATAATCTCTCAATTACACTTATTAAAGGCTCACCCGCTGAATCATGCATGGCTATTTCAGTGATAAAGTGATATACTGTGGGAAGCATTAAAGACTAATCTAATTACATTGAGTTTTTTTCTCATTTATCTTTGCACTTATCCAATGATCACCTCACAGGAGTCAACTGTAATTCTAACTGAAATGTGGTCTTAGTTGTCTTAGAGATCATTAAAGTAATCTCAGATACGAAGTTGAGAAAATGCCATGGCTTTTTGTTGGGAGGGAAGAAAATGGGTTTCAAAATGTCTCCAGTAAAATGAGGACGAGAACTACAGTATATCCTGAAAGGTGAACTTTACTTAACAGGTTTACCACAATCAGAGAAGGACATCTTGTTCATGTATTTACTTTGCCGTTACTTTACTTCTGATATATGACACTGATGGTACTGTACTAGCCAGAATACATATTTAAATGGTAAAATGTTCACAAAAGACCAGCTTGTAATTGGTAATCGGCATTGTGGAAAATATGTCTTAATAGAGGAATAGTAATAGAGGAAGTAAATACTGGGGAGAAATGACACATTTCTCTAAAATATTGAGGAAAAACTATTCTCTATCAAGCTGCTGAAAGACGACACAGTTATATTGACCATAAGACAAAGATGGGAAAGTTCCACTGACCAGCAGTGGCACCCTGCCCTTTACCACAAATCCCAGAGCCCCTCCATAGCTGGGCCTCATGTTGTCCAAGTGGAAACAGGGCCAGAGGACCCAGAGGAGTCTCACCAAGACACTCAGCAGGGTCGCCAGAGGACACGGGATAACGCCTGTCTGATTTGTCAACATTCTCAACAAATCAAGAAGTCCTTGCAATTACTAAGGGTTAATTAGGTGACATGACTGGAAGGTTATTACTGCAGGTGAACTGTATCAAATACGCTTCTTACATGTTCATGTTGCGGGAATGGAGTCATGGGTAGTCTGGAAGGTTGATTTAGTATCACAAGGTGACGTTCTTTGTGCTAACCTTAATTTAAACTGTAACACTGATGTGATTTTAATGCAGACCCTCATGCCCTAAAACAAACCTACGCTTTCACTCTTCTAGTGCACATCCCCACATTACAATTACAGATCCAAGAATAGCCAACTGGAGAAATCCTTTCATGCAGAACTTTGAATGTAAATTTGAATGACAGAGAATGAGTTTTATTCAAGATAGTTGGCTCAGTGTTTAGGAACTAAACTGTATAAATGCATACTGTATATTAGTCAAGGAGTGCTTTTCTGAGAGACACTGCCAATGGTTGCTATCTGCCTTGACAACCTTCACTATAGTACAAATCTGCTATAGGATCAGAAGTCATTAGAAAAATGGCCATTAGAAATTTGTCTATGTAATCCCCTCTAAAACACTCTGGCCCCTTGTAGTGGTTGTTATGGAAATACAGCAGGGTGACTGAAATATGTCCATTCATAGCCTGGCCCACTACAATATGCAAGTCACGACTCACCTACTACACAGCATGGTATTCAGTGGGACAGCTGGGATGACGGGCGCTTGAGCTTGTGGAGTGTGACCGGACCCTGACACGAGGTGACAGTTGTGTGGAAGTTGCTGTTTCTCCAGTCTGGTGGCAGAATAAGATAGACCTCCATTTATAATGGTCAAAACCCTCTGTCGGGAGAGATCACAGATCATGATCTGGAAATCTGGGAAAAATCGAGGAATATGTACTAAGGCAAAATGCCAGTAAAGATAGCATCACATTTAACCCTTTCTTCAGACTTCAAATCTACACCCATGACTGTGCATCTGTGGCTATTGTGTTAAATAAAACTCCTTGAAAAGTGATATGATGCATTCCAGCAAGTCCCCAATCAGTTGTACTAAGATGACAACTGCCAAAATGTTCCCATTTACCGTCTGCAGATGGAATAGACCTCTCTCATTTTGTCGCTGTGGTGTTAATCAACAAGGAGATGAAAGCTGGCTGTCACTGTACTGCCTTAATGTCACTTAATCTGCTGAGGCCTGGCTGTCACGCTGTCAATCAGAGAGGAGACTTGGGGCCAGCTTGGGCTGCAGGCCAATCCGGTCACACACCACCTGATGTGATTGTATGAAAGCAGCAGGAATTTCCCTGAGCTAATTATCCTCATCTTTGATAAGTAAATGAAACCGGCTCGAAAAAAACATTATTTGTGCTGCCCCTTAAAAGCCGAGTTACAGTGAAGAACTTGGGATGTCATGACTTGCCACCACTTTACACTAATCCACCCAATTCAGGGGGGAGACTGGGCTACTACCAGTACTACCAGTCCCCAAGTGCTGGGGGATAGAAAGGTGTGTTGTAGTGCTCTTACCTCCAACTGATGGTATACTAATATGAGTATGGTACATTTTGGCTATAATGTAATGTGTCAGTACTTTATGTGACAAACGGATAAGGAATTGGGGGGTGGTTGCCTGTAATTAATGGGACTTGCGAAGCAAATGTCCCATTCTAAATCTTCATCATACTTCATATTATTTTTCTTTGGAACACTACTCCTCCTACACTGTTTAAGCTAGAAACGTCATTCAAACTTTAAAACGTGCAGATTGTTCTGAAATAGTATGCTTGTATACAACGTTTTGATATCTTTTATACTTAAAAAAAAACTATTAAGCTTTTTTTAAACTTATTTTTGTCCTCCATCGACTTTCATGGGATTCCTTTGAATTCTAAAGGTCCATTGTGACGACATGACTCCCAACATTATATTCTATTTACTGTAAACAATGTAACTTTTGACACAAATCAGCTACTTTGACCACTTTACCAAAAACTTTGAACGCATGGAATCGTCCTTTAATTCTCAGAAGAGGAATAGCTTCTACTATTCAAGAGGTAGAGCCGTTGTAGTAATCTATCAACTGCTGTCATTAAAGATGCAGTAAGTCATGTCAGAAGCTAGTAGATTCATTAGTTACCAACAACAGCTGCAGATTCCAATAAAACTACATCATGTTTTGAAGTTCACTTTCTTTGCTTTGTCTAACAACACTACCACAAACGTTTGTTAGGCAGCAGGTAGCTTAGCGGTTAAGAGCTTTCGGCCACTAACTGAAATGTGACCGATTTGAATCTCTGAGCCAACTAGGTGAAAAATCTGTTGATGTGCCCCTTGAGCAAGGCACTTAACCCTGGATAAGAGTGTCTGCTAAATTAGCACGTTTCTCACACTGGTTTTAGCCATCGAGGGAGCAGGACTGCCCAGGTAATTGCAGGGGGGTTGCCTAGCAACACATGCCTTGGAGGGAGTTGTCTTCATAGCGCAACTCATTTCCAATACTAAATGTACTGAACTTGTGTGTGTGCGCGCGCGCGCGTACTGTACGTCTACACTTTATGTCGCCGTTGGCGATGATGCTAACGAAAACCTTCTTCTGGTAGATGGAAAGGCTTTCCCAAAACCTCCTCAATTAAATGTTAACTACAAAGTAGACCATGCCTACCTAGCAGAATAATATCATGATTATTTGCATCAATACAGTGGCCAATTGTTTAGCAAACTCTGCAATCACATGAGCGCTACAGAAACATCGCTAAACAATGGTCTCTTGCTGGTGCTCAGCTGCACCCAGGGTAACTACACCCAAAAATCTACATTTAATAAAACATTTCCAGACCTCAAAAGTGGTCTCCTGATGTAGTTTAAGTATTGTTGTTTTTCTATTAAAAGTGTCGTTTTGAGAGAGAACCTGAAAAAACCTGGGAAAAAACAAAACCTGGAGAAACGGAGAAAATGACAAAAAACTACAACGGACCCTTTATATGCTATGCTCAGTTAATTTGATTGTCCCCCCTGGAAGCAGAGATGCTCTGAGGGAAGGGGTTCCCCCTCTCCGGCCCTCTTCCCACTGATCGCCCTGTCATCAAAATAAGTTGTAAAAAATAAAATATTTGACTTGTTTAAAACTTCAACAATGCCTCATTGTCTTCTGTGCTCTATTATTACGTTGTCATATACTGTGGTATTTTAGTAGGAGAGTATAAAAAATGTAGTAGTCCGAGTGTAGTTATTTCTGATGAAAAGTGTGATCTAACTTTCCCCTCTATCCAAAGTAATAAGGTTGATATAGTAGTATATCAAAGTAATCAGACCAATTATTTTACATTTAACTTTCACTATATTTTAACTGCTTTGTTTGTTTTGTTTAAGTAAAAAACTTTAAGAACTTCTTCAACTACCACAACAATTATTTTAAACAGGTAGAGCAAGTCCCACAATTTTCTTAACGTCAAATTACCATATATTTTCTTCATTGCTCTTATTGGCACACCAGTCTGCTCACATAAGCCTCATTCATATTTTAGACTTCATGTGCAGCTGTGTTATTTGCTTTGTGTGAGGATGGACAGGACAACAGTGGCCTGTGTATTCTGCAAGTAGGATCCATCCACAGTTTTGTAGTTTCGATAAAATATGCAATTTAACAAACTTGTACAATATTCAGAAAAACAACAACCCTAAAACCAGCATGTTATTACTAATTTGTTAGTCCCACTCCCAACTTGAGCCTACTCTAGAATCTCAGTGTTAATCATGTAAGCTGGCTAATTTATTGACCCACTATGTGAAATGACCAAGGCTGAACACGGTGATCAAAGCAACGAATACTGTTACTGCCCCCTGGTGATACAAAGACTAACATAGTTTGGCCACTGTGATGTTACCTCTTGGATCAGGCAACTATAACACCACACACTACAAAGTGAAGATCTGTTAAGCATCGTATTGTTTGGCCTGACAGGGACCGGACAACACAGATGGATGACATTATGCAGAACATGTAAAACAACATGGCATCAAGCTCTATGTTAGTTCAGACTGGACCTCAGAGGTAGACAGTGACAGCACTGTATAAATGACTGGTGGTGGATGAGAGTAGGGACTGAGTGGCCCCATCACCGCAGACCTCTCCCCTTCTCCTGGGGGTTAACACTGAGGAGAATGGGTCCAAGAGGGAGACCGGCACGGGCCGCCCGCTCCCCCCACCACCAAGCCTCTCTGCACAGTCCCAGCCTCTCTCCCCTTAACCTTCCCGCCAGCTGCCTCTTCAGCAGTTGCACATTCCACACCAGGAAGTGACAGAGGGGAAAGCAGACCAGAACAAAGCAAAGCACACACAGAGTGGCCACCAAGGGGCACCCTCCAAAGTCCAGTACCTTGTAAATGTAAGGCTTTCCACTGAGGTTGGTTTGGCCTGCCAGCCAGTAGACCACAGCAAACAGGATGTAAAGGCAGCCAATGAGGAGCTGATATAGGTAGTGGGCCAGGTAGATGGGCATTGCTGATAGGAGAAGGTCCAGCAGGGCCTGGGCAAAATTTCCCACGTGCATGTTGAGGTTGAATGGGGACAGAGGGTGGTGCTCCATGGGGTAGTCAAGGCTCCAGTAGGGGAAGGACACAGCGAGGCAGAAGGCACACATCAGGCTGTGGAGGAACCACTGCAGTCTCGGGGAGATGAAGAGGAGAGAGGGGAGAGGGAAAGGACCCAAGGGCTCTGCTCTGATTCCACGCTCTCTAGTTTGGTCCCCTAAGAATGAAGAGCAGATATCAGTCAATTCATTAGTTTCGATAAAGACCAATTCAATCAAGAAATTCAACTTTAACTTAAAACAAAAAGCAGCATGGGGAGTCATCACATTTCTGTCTGTGAGCATCCTACCTCCAGAGCAGGTCTTTCTTTGGTCCTTGCAGTGGCACCTGACTAGGACTGTGGCACAGGCCAGGTTACAGGAAGCAACCAGGTGGTAGATGACCATCAGGCAGTAGGTCAGGTGGCTGAAGAAGCCACTTGAGATTGGAGAACAGCAGGCCAGAGTACATACACCAAATCAGGGTGTAGAGCAACATGAAGACCCTGTACAGCAAACAGACCCAAGGGGCTATGCCCCACTTTGGGAGATAGGGACAAGAGGACAGAGTCAGGAGTCTAATTTGAAATACAAAGACTACACCTGTTGCCCTTGGACAAGCTCAGAATCCCCAAGCCTGCAAAAAGAGGAGCCTGGTGGTTCCGTGTCAGTGAAAATTAATCTCAGTAGATCAGCATGACTGACATCTGTCTGTCCATCCATAAATACCTGTGGCTGCAGCAGGAGCTCCGATCTAGAGAGCGAAAGGTGGAGTTTGGTCAGGGAAAACTCCTCCTTGAACTCCTCTTTCCAGCATTGCGTCCAGCTCAGACCCATATGGATCAAAGTAATAACAGGACAATCAGTGAATAAAATCGACCATAAGTCCTCCGAAACTCCCTTAGAAAGACCAAATCAAGGGATGGCTTGATGCAAAACAGACAACAGTCACATCACAGCTTGTCTCCTTAATCAAGTTAGCCGTCATTAAGGTCTCATGACTTGGCTTAAGTTGACAGGACAGAAGTCTCTATTGGATTCACCACACATTCCAGCCACTTCGGCTATTTATCTAATGAGATAACTTCATTACACTGATCTGTTACTCTGTGATGGTTAAATCCATGATCAACCTGGTGCATAACACAGATACGTCTGAGACGATCCATTTCATTTGGATAGAATGCTGTTAATCTATCAAGAGGAAGCCATGTGAGATCACAAACATACGTATATATATATAGAACATCTGTCTCCTCTGACATCGGGAGCCTGTTGGAAAAAGGGCTAAATTGTATGCTTAAGGACCAGCGTTGCTCTTCCACTACTCTCCATAGACTTCATAATCATGTGCATTCCACACCTGTTCAATGGTACCTCTATATCTGGTAGTCCAAAACCACAAAATCAGATACTTCTAACTCTAAACTGGTTACAGTAATATCAAATATTCCTTGCAAGAGTTTACCTTTAGTCAAAACATTACCATAAAGCACAATTTGTCAAAACCCAATAGAGTTGATGCTGGAATCATACCTGTTCTGGTGGATACACTCAAGCCAGGCGAGAAGTAGTATTGAAGGGAAGCATTGGGGTTCAAGGATCCAGCGAACTGTCCCAGGAGGAGCAGTTCAGCAATGTCCAGTGAGTTAGACAGGCTGTGGGGAGGGGCAGCCCTCATCACAATACTCCTAAAAACAAAAACTTCCTTATCAAATCAAAGTGCCTCTGTGGCTACACTGAGTGAACAATTGAAAACTTCAGCACATATGCAAAGGATTGAGACTATGGCAACAATACTGTAACTTGAAGCACATGATCTGATTCTGTGAATCCTTGTCCATGTAAAAGTATTCTAAAATTGAAAAAAAGCAGATGGAGGCACGTAAACACAAAAGTCAAGTTTAATTCTGATCTCTCTCTCAGACAAACAACCACAGAGGAGCTTAGCACAGCCACATTTGTATTCCATACAAAATTACAAACTGTACAGAATGCTATTGACAGCATTTTATATGGAAGAAAAAGGCAATAAAGAAAGCTTTTTTGACTAAATAAAAAAATACATTAAATAGAACTAGCTTGGCCTGTGAAATGCCCAATATCTTCATTATTTATAGCTGTTGTACAAGGCCACAGAGGTCATAAATAACACATTGTTCCTCTTGTTCTTGTCATTTTCACAGTGGTGAGGATAATAGGCAGGTAACAGGGATTGAGGATGGAGTGGATGGCTGTAGTATTTGTTCACTCAATCTCAGTGAAGCGTGCAAACATGGCTTTGCGCACGGCGTCCTTGTAGGTGTCTGATGCGGAGAGTTCGTAGTTGCTTCCCTTGATGCCCAGGCCTGTGCCCTTGGTTCGTAATGAGGCCTGTGGGGAGAGGGCAAGAAGACGCTTATCAAAACAGACAGATTGGGCTCAGGTACCCCCTTAGGTACACCTGCTAATTGGCCAAACATATACAAACTCAACACACTGCCATGCACCAACCTGACCTGTCAGAAAATAGCCCAGTGACAAGAAATTACAGGCCATTTAAGCACTAACTCACTGCAGATGAAAAAGGCCTCTAATTTCTCATTTTGGCTGCATAACTCACAGAGATGGGTGCAGTGATGCCCTGCTGGTTGCGGCCCAGGCCCTTGCCCTCCTGCCAGCCCATGGCCTGCAGCATCTTGTTCCCAATGTTGTCACTGGTCAGACCGTCTTTGGTGGGCTGCTCGTAATTCCTGTGTCAGGTGGTTGATGAGAGGTGAATTAATCAAACAGTATTAATAAAATGTAATTCATTTATTTCTGGTTACTTGAATTGATCAAGGATGTAGTTGGACAATAAAAGTCTCGTAACGTGAGACCCCCTGCTTTTGAGATAGGATTGGTTGAAGCCCTTACACTGTGGGGGCAGGAGGCTGATAGAATTTCTTCTTCTTGGGTGCTGGTGGTTCAGGAACACCATACTTATCCCTTCTTTCAGCAGCTCTGTCTCTGTACTTCAGCTACACAGAATCAGGTCAACATAACACTAATTATAATCATTGGTGTCATTGATGATCTCGGCTTTCTAAAAATGTTCCTGTGAATGTCAAAAATCTTCAAAGAGTAAAGCCTACCTCCATCTCTTTTCTCTCCAACTCTTCCAGCTGGGCCTCAGATAGTTTGGATCTTCTGTGAATTTCCAAGTTTTGCTAAGACAATAAAGCAACAAAAAAAAGAAGGGGTTAATACTCCCCGGGAACTATGCAATTCACACATTTAAATACCACGACTAGTCTTGGTATGACAGTTCAAAAGAATGTGTGTTCTCACCTTGTTTATGCTAAAAAGCAACTGCACACCCTCAGCAGATGGCAGGGCCAAAAATATCCCAAAATATTTCCCTCCACCCAGACTAAGAGATTAAAGTGCCATTCTGCTGCTTGCCATCCTACCTTGTGCAGGTCTGAGAGCTGCTGGTGACGCAGCAAGGCATCTTTGCCGGGGAACTGCCTGAGACAGAGCAAGCAGGCCATCTTCTTCCAGTCTGTCAGCTTGTCTGACCCCTCATCACCCACACCTCCACTCTCTGGGTTGGCTGCCTCCTCTGAGTCACTGTCCCCACCAATGTAGGCTGCCACCAGGCCACTCTGCAACACACACAAACCTTTAACTATGAAGTGAGAACCATGCCCCACAAGCCACTGGAGAAGTGAGGACTGGGCTTTCCAATAGGGATAGATAAAGTGATTTCACATCTCACCACCAGATGGCCCAAAACCACTAATAATCCAAGCTGCTATTATCTTTCTCTGTAGTCTAACAGTAGTGTTTCACAGTGCCATCTCAGCTACATCCTTACCTTGGCTACTGGGGTTTCTGGTTCTCCATTCTTTAGCAGCTCATTCATCACCAACGGCTGGGTCTCAAACCCTGCACCATGCTGGAGGAGCAAAATACAAAATCAGACACTTGCATTTACATTTTAGTCATTTAGCAGACACTCTTATTCCGAGTGATTTACAGGAGTAATTAGGGTTAAGTTCCTTGCTCAAAGGCACTGAAAGATTTTTCACCTTGTCGGCTCAGGGATTCGAACCAGCGACCTTTTGGGTTACTGGCCCTACACTCTAACCGCTAGGCTACCTGCCACCCATTGACATGACACCAAACAGTTCATAATCCTTTAACTGAGATAAGTTTCCCAGTACCACAGCTGTGACATGATTTAAGAGCCAGCTACAGTATATTGACTCAGAGGGTTATAATCATGAGTACCTTTTTCTCAAAAAGGGTAGAGAAGCCTGCATCGGCAGCGGCAGCCTCTCTCCGGTCCTCATCCCTGCCCTGCCCCAGGCCCTGCAAGCTGCTCTTGATGCTCTCCTTCTGCTTGTTTAGGCTCTTGGCCCATCGCTCCATGTCTTTGGCTATCTGAAATGGGAGACAACAGAGTTACTAACATATCTCACAACATGTATTAGTGCTTCAGTATGAGACTTCCCATGCTTGCAAGAGGTGCTTGTCTGCCTGTTACCTGCTGGGCAGACTTGCTTTTGGGCTTGTCCTTCTTCTCCTTGGACTCTGTGCTGGATGAGGCTGTTGAGGAGGCGGAAGCCTGTTCGGAGCTTGAGTCTGCTGCTGCTGTTATTGTTTCTGCTGCTGCTGGTGCAGGGATGTAGGTCTGTGTCTCACTGTTCCAGTACAGGTACTGCTGGGTCTGGGAGTTGAAGTAGTACTACACAGAGATTTAAAATACATAATAATAATGACATCAATCATGATCATTTCCCTGATAAGGAGGAAGTCTATAGGGGTGAGAGAGTAGTTACACAGTCTTCAGAAAGTATTCAAAGTGGAATTAAGTTTTCAGAAATGTTTACAAATTCAAAAGAAATGAAAAGCTGATATGTCTTCAGTCAATAAGTATTCAACCCCTTTATTATGGCAAGCCTAAATAAGTTCAGAAGTAAAAATGTACTTAATAAGTCACATAATAAGTTGCATGGACTCACTCTGTGTGCAATAATAGCGTTTAACATGATTTTTGAACGACTACCTCATCTATGTACCCGACACATACAATTATCTGTAAAGTCCCTCAGTTGAGTAGTGAAATTCAAACACAGATTCAACCACAAAGACCAGGAAGGTTTTCCAATGCCTCGCAAAGGGCACCTATTGGTAGATGGCTAAACGTTTAAAAAAGCAGACATTGAATGTCCTTTCGAGCATAGTGAAATGATTAATTACACTATAATTATATTTTTTTATTACACTATAAATACACCCATCACTACAAAGATACAGAAGTCCTTCTTAAGTCAGTTGCCTGAGAGTAAAGAAACCATCCCAGGGATTTCACCATGAAAAAGCTCTTTGAGACTTACCCAGAAAGATCGCTGCTAAAGGTGATTCTAACATGTATTGCCTCAGGGTTGTGAATACTTTCTGTATTTACATTTGAAAACCTTTCTAAAATCATGTTGTTTTCACTTGGACATTACGGGGTATTGTTTGTTGATGGTTGAGCATTTGTATATTTTTTTAAATCCATTTTGAATTCAGGCTGTAACACGAAATGTGGAATAAGTCAAAAGATATGAATACTTTCCGAAGGCACTATACATACCTGGCTGTTAGGGTCGTAGTACAGACCAGTCTGTGGATCGTAGTAGTACCCAGATGACTCATCATATTGGTAAGCAGAGGTGTCAGGAACAACTGGTTAAAAGAAACAGCAGATGCATTGTATTGAATGACCTTCAGGTATTCAATCTATGGCAATTACATTCAAACTAAATGAAGAATGGAAATCCCTTCTTACCAGATGTGCTGTCAGAGAAAGTGGCAGCTCCAGGGGAGGCTGCCAAAGCAGCTGCTGCTGTTCTCAGTGAAGAGGTGGCAACTCTGGAACTGGTAGCCTGTGGTTGCACATCAATCTGCCCAACTAGTTGGTGCGCCTGTGGGTGGGAAAACAACAGCACCACATGTTCAACTGCTGCACTCAT
The DNA here is from genome assembly GCF_036934945.1 of Oncorhynchus masou masou. Classification (NCBI taxonomy): domain Eukaryota; kingdom Metazoa; phylum Chordata; class Actinopteri; order Salmoniformes; family Salmonidae; genus Oncorhynchus; species Oncorhynchus masou. The sequence continues at coordinate 57,712,468 of NC_088216.1, read as the reverse complement.
CCGTATTGACAACACCCGATGGAGCAGCATGTGTGTAACAAGCATCATAAATGTTGATGTGAGCCCTTAAGCGCTACCTGTATGGTAGGCTGGCTGAGGAGGTGATGTTGGTAGATCTGTGTGGTCTGGGAAACAACCACACCTGCTGCTGTAGGGACCAGGGCCTTCACTACTGGTGCAGCTGCCATTAAAATACATGAACCATGATTAAAGTCATAACATAAACCAGACAGTCTGAGTCACTAGTTGTAGTGTTAAGACGCACTGTGAAGTAGACGTCTGTCTATTTGGATTCTCACCTCCTAATATTCCGTCTCCAGGAGCAGGATCCAACACAGCAGGCTGCTGAGGCCACGACAGATAATCCTGCCCATACTGAAAGACAAATATTATACATGTTGCTTAAAACTATCTTTAAAGTTCAATTTACTGGCTATCTGTCCCTGATGCACAGCTTCAGGTTTAAAGAGCATCCCCCACTTGGTGTGGAACGATGAGTTGAGTTGGCCTCCAAAGAGTACTGACCTGTGTGTGCTGTGCACAGCCCTCCTGCAGGGAACCATAGTCTGTGGTAGCACCCAGGGCCTGCTTTGGCTGAAAGACGGAAAGAGACCAAGGCATGAGAACAGAGTGGTGGGACCACAACTACATGATTTAGATAAAGTGACATGAGGTGCAGAGGGAGTAGTCATAGTGATACCTGGCTGGAGGACCACTGAGCAGCAGCAATGGCTGTGCTGGCAACGGAGAAGGCACTGACTCTGTTTCCATCTGGCATCAGCAGGTCTCTGTTGGGGAAACACAAAGAAATGAGATCTGGATTTTGGTGTGGGAGGATGCATGTTTAATCTTCTTGTTCCTATGGTGCTTTCCTATAGATGTGTACGGAGTGAGTATGTGGTGTGTTGTTTGGTAAAGGGAGACAGAGTCATGACTCACTTCCTGGCACTCTTCGCATAATCCACCCCAATAGTCTTCCCATCCAGCTTCAGAGGAGGCTGCAGGCCCTGGAGGATTGTCAGGAGCTGGGAAGCCTCCTACACAGGAATAAGAATAAGGATTGCAGACATACTGTCAACATGAGACCTAACTTAGCCAATCATATTACAATGACAATGTGCATCATTCTGATGACAACACGCATACCAGTGGAGAGGAGAGCTGTACAAAGGCGAAGCCTCTGTTCTGTCCTGTCTGTTTGTCCTTGATCAGACGGATGTTGCCCGGAGACAGGATGGCGTAGGGAGCCAGGGTCGTCATGATGGCCTCAACGCTGGAGAGGGGAGCGATGTTTCTCAAGATGATCGCTGTCAAGAAAATCAGAGAATGTTCCTACTCTTCCTATCAATAACCACACACAAAGGCACACAGAATGGTTAGAAGATGGTACTCACTGTCACCACAGTAGTCTCCAGCTTGCTTAGGCTCTAAGTTCCAGTCACTGGGGCCAGCAGACTCTGACCCCTCTGTTTAAAACACAATAGCAAAGTAGTTCTATCAAGGCCCACCCAGCAACTATGATATCACCTGGGATTGGCCACTGGACTTTCACATCAAGGGTCTAGAATGTGATACTTGATAATCACTGGTCTCTTTTGCTGAGCCATCTACATTGGGTATGTATTAACACCGGGCTACTTACCTACTTTGACTGCTCCACATCTGAAGCACCTCAGTCTCTTCCGGAAATTGTACAGACCGCACTGCAAGCAACCAGTTACATTGTTTTCACTCAGTTTAATTAAACTTTAACGACAAAATAGTGTATCTAGAAACATTGATGAAACTATGAGTGAAACCATTTGGCAACACAAAACAGAGAAGGGATTTGGTCTGTGGAGTAGGAAACATGGAGGTGGAGAAGAGGGGATACTTACAGCATTGCAGAGCCAGTTTTCAAATGTGTGTCTCCGGTTGCTGTAGTGCATAGCCACACACTTTCCCTGGATCATCAGCTTATTCTGTAAGATCAAAAGCCACCAGTTATTTTTGCTTCCTCAACTCCTAGCCACACAGTCAGGTGAGATTCTCATACTATCACACCCCATGAGCGAGCACAGCCGGGAAGGGAAAGAGTTGCTAGGTTCACACTCGCTTAGGTACAACCCCTCAGAGAACACAGGGGTGAGTAGATCAGACAGAGACACAGAGAGAGAGAGACAGAGAGAGCTACGAGATAGCTACAAGGGGATGTAGAGATAGAGAGCTAGAGAGAGAGAGAGAGTGAGAGAGATAGATAGATAGATAGAGAAAGGGGAGTGCATGTGCTGGGTAGGATTCTAGCAGTGTGTCGGACCGGAGTGCTACCAGCCCGTCCTTGGCCCATTCCCTCTTCTTCGGTTTGAAAGGTGGAGGATGTGTAATGGGCCAAGAGACTGAGCTGGAGCAAAGTGTGCTATGTGGAACCCTGCCCTTGGGGCAGCCATATCAAAACATGGTTATGTGAGACACCCAGAACCAAAGAGTGCCTAAACTCTCAAAGTAAAATCCTTATTTTCTTAAAATACACACTTATTTAGCTATACAACAGCACACACAAAATGAGCTACCTCCTCTTTTGATTGCTTAAATCCAGTCTTCATTCCAAATGTTAAAAATGTATAAGTTGACACTTTGTATGGTGAGCTTCAGAGGGTCCAATGCTAATCTTGCACATTTTTATTGTATAGACAATTTTTTTCTGTCTAACCTGTTTAAACTAGAATCTATGTTAGAATAATCCATCTAGTTCATGATATTATAAAGACAACTTAAAGAAAGAAATCAGATTCATATAACAAAAGCGTTGGTGCTGTCCTTTGTCTATGTAGGACCCTCAGCTCTCAGCAAATGGTCACTTATACAGCAAATTTCTCAAAGGTCAGTCTCTCAAGACATCTGTTTGTTATTTTGGGCTCGGATCTCCAAGACAAAATCTAGACTTGGCGATTGTTGAAGCAACCTGATTGGTCTCCATCCATCGGGTAGCATCTTGCAAGTGATAAAACTCCACGAAGGCGAAACCTCTGCTTATACCTAGAGACAGCATTCAAATATAGACGGGAGTTGTGTTAGTCAGAGTGCTTTGGCACAACATTCAAACTCTGTCACAGTCTGCTTCACAACCCATTACAAGTGAAACAGTGGGATTTACTTTGAAGAGGGTAAGGGAGGGGTAACCTTTGCCATAGCATGAAAGCCTTCAGATGACAGTGCTTGGACCACACTTGACTGATTGCCACGCAAAGATGATACGATAAAATGTGAAGTGTTTAAAAAAAAAGAGGAAAAAAAAGAGACAAGTACACCCACTTACCAAAGGGGTATCCTACGAAGCACATTTGAGGAGTTAGCGAGGTAACTTTGGTCAACTCAGAGTTCAACTTGGGATAACCAGTCACACGAAAATGGCTCACCTTTTAGACAGGTAAATTACTATGGCAACGAATCCTTCAGAACTAACCTGCTCCAGGGCAGGCTAACGCAGGGCTAACTCCACTTACCCTGAATGAAATGACAGAGCAGAGAGTTGAGGACCAGTGAAATCAGATTCCCTCTTGCAAAGATTGATTCATCATCCCCTTCATTAGGAAGACGACGGAGTTTTTTTTGTGTTAAAATATCACATTACACGTTTTTTTTAATGACAGAATGCATTTTAAACTTCATGCAATGTAAAACATTTGTATGACTTAATAAATAAAAAATATCAATATGAGTGAGGAAAAAGGGTGCTTGTGCATTGATAAGCACACCAAAGACAGCATTAATAATAAGTAATAAAATAAAGATGGCACTTCTAAAAGTATATTTTACACCATAGCCTGCTGAATTTGCAAGATAACTTTTTTCATTTTGAGTTCGGCACAAATGAAAATGTGGCACTGACTCACCCATGGATTGATGTTTCAGCATTGTCTCAATGAAAAGTTTGTAGCCATGTGCGACATGCACACACAGTTACAAGCCTGCTAGAGTTAGCATCAGACGGACAAGCAATATCCACTGTTGTAGTACGGACAAAGACTGAGCTGGAATGTGAAGCAAACTGAGACTGGTCAGCTTTATAAAAACCCTGAGTACATCTAGCTTGCTTCGTAGGATACCCTTATGGTCTCAATCTCATCTACAAATAAAAACAATCCACAAAAGAAAAGACCCACTGGTGTAGGTGTGGTGAAGGTTCCTTTGCTATGGCAAATATGATTGATATTGGAGGCAAGGTGGCGTGTGTGGGGTGGTAGTGTGTGTGGAGCCAAATCAACCTGAGGCTCCAGACAACAACTCTCACCTGTCCTCTTCTTCATCAGCCGGATGTCCACAGGCTGGGGTCCCTGCAGCTGCTCAAGAGCAGCCTGGATCTGAAACACAGGAGGGGAACATTCAGTGGGCCACGGTTCACTATATTCAAGAGAGGTCACAATCCACAATGTATGTTTCCTATTATACACATCAATACTGCATATGGCATGCTAGCCTCTATACGGCAGCTCTGTGAAGCATATATTATCAGTAGTTATATCAACGTGCGGTTAGGAATAAAGAGGACCTACAGCTTCCTCTGTGACATAGAGGGACAGGCCCCGGAGCATGATGGTCTTGCTCTCCTCCTGGCCCAGCTCCATCTTATAATCCTGCTCTTGATAATCGCCATCAGACTGATAGCCATCTTCAGACCTGTCACTGTTGTGGCGCTTTCGCCTTCTCTGCAAGAAGAAAACATTTGTTAACTGAAGAGGGCAAGCAACATTACATCTGAGAACAACAGCTCTTCATGGCAAACAGCCCAGCACAGAACATGTTTTTGATTAATACATGTCCAAGGTCAATGAGATCCCCATGACCGTAACTTGATTCCTCGAGTCTCACCTCAGGGCCGTCTCGGTCTCTGCGCTCATCAAAACGGTCAGTGTGTCTCTCGTCACTCCAGCGCTGGTCATAATCCCTATCTTGCTCTCTGTCCCGTCTTTCACGCCACTCTGGATCATCTCGCCCCCGGTCTGACGCATACCTCCCACTACGCTCACTTCGGCCAAACCTCAGAACATAAGCACACAAGGTAACATTATTCACATGACATATTCAGCTAATACATTCCTCCAATGGTTGCTCAATAATGGACTAAAGGAGCCAAACGTTACTCCTTATAGTCCAAGGACTTTACATGTTCTGTTTAGAGGTGAATTGGCTCTGGAAGCCAAAACAGCCAAATAATCCAACTAAACGTGAATCGATTCTCAATTGCAGTACAGTTCTAGCAACATAAAGCCCTGTACTTTCATATCAAAATAATTTGACAAATGCTAAATATTCACTTACTGTTCACTGTTTTAATACAATTGCAGACGCTATTTTTCCAGTGACAAACAGGTGTTCGTAGACGCAGATAGCTAATTAGCACAGGTGCGCCTCTGTCTTCCATCCGTTTACAAGCCCTGTAACATGGAAATATGGCCGTGTGGGAACCCTCACCCTATAAAATGTATGTGGCAATTTAATCTTTGATTTCTTGCTGATATGAAAGATACTTTCCTTATGTTTCCAAAACCATACTGCAAGCGATTCGTTTTAATGTACAGAACTAGCGTCAGGCCTCTTAAAGCTGCAATATGTAACATTTAGGGCGACCCGACCAAATTCACAATGAGTTATAGATATGTCATTCTCATTGAAAGCAAGTCTAAGAAGCGATAGATATGTTCTGTGAGCGCTATTTCTATGCTTCCGGTTCTTATGTTTAGTTTTTGCATCTTTTACTTTCGGTTTTGTACACCAGCTGAAAATACAATATTTTTGGTTATTTTAAAGATATTTCACAGCGGTTTAGATTGTACAATTATTATACATTGCTTGTTTTGTCACAAACTGAAATTAGGCAAACTAATCTAATTTTAGCAACCAGAAAATGGCAGAGCCTTTCTGCATATTGCACCTTTAACAAATCACCCCCGGACAGAAGACACTATTGTCAATAGGCGCTAAAGGTACTTTGCATCTATGAATGGGGCATTCCTAGTAAATACCATGTTTGTCAGAAGAGTGCATTGCATTCAGAGATAACAACCCTACCTATACACTTGTTTACAATGAGCTGCACTGGGGCCGGAACACAATCATAGCGCACGTTTACATGCACACTACAGAGTATGGCATTATTCACGTAAACACTGTACTTTGTTTATCTTAAATCGGCGTAAGATCATAATCAAAGTAAGAATACGCTGATTAAAACACCTGGTTTTCTGAGCAATCTTTCAAATTATTAGGAAATGTAAACAGCTTAAATCGGTGTTCAAGCGGTGTATTTGATCTAAGCACGTGCCAGCACCGGGTAGCGCAAGCCTCACTCTTATGCGAGAGTTAAATATGCATCTTATATATAGTTTACACATACAAACTTTATATGTCCGAACTCAGAATCAAATTGTCTTTGCAAAAATAACAGTCACCATAGTAGAAAATGTATTTTGTTTGCGGATTTTCTGCATTTATCAAAAGTCCCATCAGTAGCCTGACTTCAGATGTGTCCATGTAAACAGGATTATTAGGGAAATCATTCTTCTGGCACTGTATGTAAATGTTTTAAATGACAAATGATATACTGAACAAAAATATAAATGCAACATGCTACAGTTCATATGAAGAAATCAGTCAATAGAAATAAATTCATTAGGTCCTAATCTATGAATTTTACATGACTGAATAGAGATATGAATCTGTTGGTCAAAGATAACAAAAAAACAAAAAAGGGGCCTCTGGATCTCATCACAGTATTTCTGTACATTCAAATTGCCATTGATAAAATGCAATTGTGTTTGCTGTCCGTAGCCTACGCCTGCCTGCCCATACCATAACCCCACCACCACGGGGCACTCCGTTAACATCGTTAACATCAGCAAACCGCTCGCCCACACTATGCCATAGACGTGGTCTGCGGGTTGTGAGGCCGGTTGAACATACTGCCAAATTCTCCGAAACAACATTGGAGGCAACTTATGGTAGAGAAATTAACATTAAATTGCCAATTGCATGCTCCCTCAAAACTTGAGATATCGGTGGCACTGTGTTGTGGCATAGTGTTGTGTGACAAAACTGCACATTTTAGAGTGGCCTTTTATTGTCCCCAGCACAAGGCACACCTGTGTAATGATCATGTTGTTTAATCAGCTTCTTGATATGGCACACCTGTCCGGTGGATGGATAATCTTGGCAAAGGAGAAATGGGATCTTTTGTTTCAACTCATGAAACCAACACTTTACATGTTGCAGTTCAGTGTATTAACCTGACTATCCACAATAATCACATGATTGTGTGCATGTAACCATGAGCTATAATTACATTAAGAAACTATGGAGCCGCCGTGAGATATGGGTCGGAAAATTTACCTCAATGCAGGGACGGAACATGCCACAGTACTCCTAATTGTACAGTTAAAACTGGCAGTATTTCAATCTTCTCAATGGAGCAGTGTGGATAAAGGTACAACCGAGTACAGTATCATATCCAATCCCGGCATTGAGGTACGTTTTCGATCCATATCTCGCCCTGTGCCTTAATGTAACTATGACTGCGTTCCGACCCCAGTGCAGCTCAGTGTAAACAAACGCAATGGTAGTGTCTATCTTCTGGCAATCTTTACTCCTGAGTCAGGCATAAAGGTCGGAGAAATTCTCACCTCTTGTCAGCCCCCATGTTTCACTGCTGAACAGCCAGGTTTACAAATGAACTGTAGGGATGCAAAATGAATGTTGCATCAATTACTAAACTTGTTGAAATGCAAAACAAATAGTTAAACACTAATTTACTTTAACGTTATTGCTTAAAAACAATGCTAGCTACTAGCTAGCTATCTAAGGATGTAGCAAGTGACACAAGTCTCGGCTAGTACTTACCTAACTAACTGCTATTTTAGCTAGCTAGGCCTTTGCCAAGTACACAGATTAAAATAAACGTTAGCTAGGTGAGATGATTGAACAGTCAAGGATTATCTTGCTAGAACAGATTTGCTAGCAGTTGATAGCAATGTAAAAATGGTAAATTGAATACTTACCAGTTAAATAAAGTATCAAGGCCTGGCTTTCGTGGCCTGTTTTATAACATTACAAAGAAAAATGTATTTCCCTCTGATTCCTTCTTTAGTTTTGTGCCAGCATACAGCTAACGTTAGCTAGCTAGCTACTGTTGTAAATCCAAAGGAATGGGTAATGGTTAGATGGGATACAGTTTGTCAAAAATCCTTTTCCTCATCTAAACGAATTATCCTAACCTACTACGTTCATTCGGTCATGGCTAGAAAGGATATCGAATTTGTCATAGTGACGTCATAGTACCATCTGCTCGACTCGCGCGATGTAGCTAGAGTTGCGTTGCCTGAAATCAGGAATAGTATCATATTTATAAACAGGAGAAAAGGAACACATTGGTTGTAAACAAAAAGTATAAAGCGTCTGGACAGAATGTAGAGTTCGAATTTAATCAAGGAGAGATATTAATCTTGGTCATTAGTAAACTAGCTAACTAACGCCTTTGCGTTGACTAACGCGTTAGATAGCTAGCTAACGTTAGTGAAGTAGGCATACGTGTGTGTTATTAATCGATTTTAGATTATCCGGCTATAGAGATTAACTACTATTCCAATTTGTTTAATTTATAAAATCTCGCATCGTGAAAAAAATGTGCACTGGGAACTCGAGTATGTTCCCTATGATGGAACCCAACGCCTGTCAAATCAAATGTATTTATAAAGCCACGAGACAAGGGCAAGGATAAACATGCGAGTGATAAGAGGGAAACAAACGGTAATTAATCTAATGTTTACAACGATGCACAATGAAGATGATTATGATTGACTGATATTGGGAGGAGGGAATGCCTGTCAGGAAAGGAGAGATAAGAGAAGGTGAGAGTTTGAGAAGTGTATGAATGAAATGTTATTTTCGTGTCAAATCGTCAATTGGCAACCCATTCCTTTTGGGATTAATTGACACAAACATTACAATAATTAACGATGGTAATGAAATGATAATTATTCTTACGGTATTCTCTGCATTGCGCATCGCATAAAGAGTGAAAAAAATGAAGGTAAAAATCAATACACAATAGTAAATAAGGTTATCCAAACAATAATTATATCACTGGAGCAGTAAAATAATATACATACAGTGTATATACACATACATACAACATAAAAAATAAATACTGAAAAAAAGAAACAGAAGGCAATCGAACCCAGTCTGGCACAAAGAGAAGATTCATATGGGAGACAAGCCTATACACAATCCTAAACTCATCAAAATATGAAATGTCAATTTTTCAGGACCCTGTCTTTCAAAGATAATTAGTAAAAATCAAATAACTTCACAGATGTTCATTGTAAAGGGTTTCCCATGTTTGTTCAATTAACCATAAACAATGAACATGCACCTGTGGAACGGTCGTTAAGACACTAACAACTTACAGACGGGCAATTAAGGTCACAGTTATGAAAACTTAGGACACTAAAGAGGCATTTCTATTGACTGAAAAACACCAAAAGAAAGATGCCCAGGGTCCCTGCTCATCTACGTGAACGTGCCTTAGGCATGCTGCAAGGAGGCATGAGGACTACAGATGTGGCCAGGGCAATAAATTGCAATGTCCGTACTGTGAGATGCCTAAGACAGCGCTACAGGGAGACAGGATGGACAGCTGATCGTCCTCGCAGTGGCAGACCACGTGTAACAACACCTGCACAGGATCGGTACATCCGAACATCACACCTGCGTTACAGATACAGGATGGCAACAACAACTGCCCAAGTTACACCGGGAACGCACAATCCCTCCATCAGTGCTCAGACTGTCCGCAATAGGCTGAGAGAGGCTGGACTGAGGGATTGTAGGCCTGTTGTAAGGCAGTTCCTCACCAGACATCACAGGCAACAACGTCGCCTATGGGCACAAACCCTTCGTCGCTGGACCAGACAGGACTGGCAAAAAGTGCTCTTCACTGACGAGTCACGGTTTTGTCTCACCAGGGATGATGGTCGGATTCTTGTTTATCGTCGAAGGAATGAGCGTTATGCCGAGGCCTGTATGCTGGAGCGGGATCGATTTGGAGGTGGAGGGTCCGTCATGGTCTGGGGCGGTGTGTCACAGCATGATCGGACTGATCTTGTTGTCATTGCAGTCAATCTCAACACTGCGTTACAGGGAAGACATCCTCCTCCCTCATGTGGTACCTTCCTGCATGTGGTACCCTTCATCCTGACATGACCTTCCAGCATGACAATGCCACCAGCCATACTGCTCATTCTGTGGGTGATTTCCTGCAAGACAGGAATGTCAGTGTTCTGCCATAGCCAGCGAAGAGCCCGGATCTCAATCCCATTGAGCGCGTCTGGGACCTGATAGATCGGAGGGTGAGGGCGAGGGCCATTCCCCCCCAGAAATGTCCAGGAACTTGCAAGTGCCTTGGTGGAAGAGTGGGGTAACATCTCACAGCAAGAACTGGCAAATCTGGTGCGGTTCATGAGGGGGAGATGCACTGCAGTACTTATTGCAGCTGGTGGCCACACCAGATACCGACTGATACTTTTGATGTTGGCCCCCCTTTGTTCAGGGACACATTATTCCACTTCTGTTAGTTACATGTCTGTGGAACTTGTTCAGTTTATGTCTCAGTTGTTGAATCTTATGTTCATACAAATATTTACAGATGTTAAGTTTGCTGAAAATAAACACAGTTGACAGTGAGGACGTTTCTTTTTTTGCTTAGTTTATGTACACACATGCCATTTACCACATAGAAGCTAAATAAATAAAAAATAGATATTCCAGTCTTTAACTAAATTTTCCACAAACGGAAATACACAATGGACAAAAAAACGTCACATTTCTCCTCATCACTTAGCCACATTATGTCAGGGTATATGTGGTGTGCTTTCTGGAATAAGAGCAAATGTATATCGTGGTGTAAAAGATAGAGGATAAAATGAGTTTCATTTTCTTTCTTTGAGTTATGTGTTAGAAAGGGACAACAGAAGAGAACCACTAGATGCAGGACTCCTTGTTTCCCCAATATTTAAGAAAACAGATGGCTACAGGGCTGTCTCCTACAGAGCTCCTCTTTTATGTGGAAGAATCAGACTTGGTTTCAGTCTTGTAAATTAAAGTAACGTTACGTAGCCAAGCATTGGACTAATAATCCTTGTCTGACCATGAATGGCCCATATGGGCAGAAGCCAATCTCCTGTTTCTGTCACATAAGGCAGCTTGAAGTACAAGTAGCCTGTACTCCTGGACAGGATGCTAATTCCCACTCTCAACTGGGATTCCATACCACTGACTATTATGGGGACCCAGTCCCTGGCTTGTTGCACTCCGGTGGCGTTGGATGGGGCCACATTCTCTCGCTCCCCCTGTCCCAGTCTCCAGTGTTTATGCTCCAATAGTATTTATTTGCCTAGGGGCCATGATCAGCTTGTCTTATCTGATGTAGTGCATTCAGGAAGTATTCAGACCCCTTTACACATTTTGTTACAGCCTTATTCTAAAATTTAAAAAATTACGCACACCCATAATGACAAAGCAAAAACAAGTTTTTGAAATTTAAAGCAAAAACAAGTTTTTGAAATGTATAAAAAAAAACACAAAACTTAGCATAAGTATTCAGACCCTTTACTCAGTACTTTGTTGAAGCACCTTTGGCAGCAATTACAGCCTTGAGTTTTCTTGGGTATGACGCTACAAGCTTGGCACACCTGTATTTGGGGAGTTTCTCCCATTCTTCTCTGCAGATCCTCTCAAGCTCTGTCGGGTTGGATGGGGAGCGTCGCTGCATAGCTATTTTTAGGTCTCCAGAGATGTTTGATCGGGGTCAAGTCCGGGCTCTGGCTGGGCCACTCAAGGAGATTCAGACTTGTCCCAAAGCCACTCGTATGTTGTCTTGGCTGTGTGTTTAGGGTCGTTGCCCCGTTCAAAGGTGAAACTTCACCCCAGTCCGATGTCCTGAGTGCTCTGAAGCAGGTTTTCATCAAGGATCTCTCTCTGTACTTTGCACCGTTCATCTTTCCCTTGATCCTTACTAGTCTCCCAGTCCCTGTTGCTGAAAAAACATCTCCACAGCATGATGCTGCCACCACCATGCTTCACCGTAGGGATGGTGCCAGGTTTCCTCCAGACATGACAGTTGGCCAGAGTTCAATATTGGTCTAATCAGACAAGAGAATCTTGTTTCTCGTGGTCAGAGTTCTCCATGTGCCTTTTGGCAAAGCGGGCTGTCATGTGCCTTTTTACAGAGGAGTGGCTTCCATCTGGCCACTCTACCATAAAGGCATGATTGGTGGAGTGCTGCAGAGATGGTTGTCCTTCTGGAAGGTTCCCCTATCTCCAAAGAGGAACTCTGGCGCGCTGTGAGCGTGACCATCGGGTTCTTGGTCACCTCCCTGACCAAGGCCCATCTCCCCCAATTGCTCAGTTTGGCCGGGTGGCCAGCTCTAGGAGTCTTGGTGGTTCCAAACGTTTTCCATTTAAGAATGATGGAGGTCACTGTGTTTTTGGGGACCTTCAATGCCGCAGACATTTTTTTGGTACCCTTCCCCAGATTTGTGCCTCTACACAATCCTGTCATCTCTGAGCTCTACGGACAATTCCTTTGACCTCTTGGCTTGGTTTTTGCTCTGACATGTACAATCAACTGTGGGAGCTTATATAGACAGGTGTGTGCCTTTCCAAATTATGTACAGTCAATTTAATTTAACACAGAAACATCAAGGTACGAGCATGCTTGTACCTAAGCTAAATACTGTATATTCTTCCTTTCCTGTCTTAAGTCTAGTCCTAGACACAAATTATTTATTTTTTATATTGAATTTAAATAGAGCTTGACTTCTTTTGTCCAGGACAAGGTGTAATCTGAGTCCGGGAAACCAGCCCATACCTTAGACAATGAGATTATTCCAGAATACTCAAAACAAATATTTTCTATGATCCTCTACAGTACATTTAACATTTCCATTCTACAATATGGCCCCTGACAAAGAAAACTCTCAAAATCCTTTGTATTTGTTGTGTGGTTAGTCTCTCACAGAACAGGAGGCCCATGAGAAAAGCACAAAACCCAGATGCTGGGAACAAGTGTTTACTCAGTGGGAGTTAACACATCCTAACATCCAAAACACCACTAAACACAGCAGATAAAAAACCATCTAGGACTACACACTAACTAATCAAACACAGGTTAGGGTTGTATCAGCCAATGTCATAATACTTCCACCTATCCAGCACTCCCCTATCCACATCGACGGGACAGTAGTGAAGGTGGAAAGTTAAGTTCCTTGGCGTACACATCACAGACAAACTGAAATGGTCCACCCACACAGACAGCGTGGTGAAGAAGGTGCAATAGCACCTCTTCAACATCAGGAGGCTGAGGAAATTTGTCTCGTCACCAAAAACACTCAAACTTTTACAGATGCACAATCGAGAGCATCCTGTCGGGCTGTATCACCGCCTGGTACTGCAACTGCTCCGCCCACAACCACAAGGCTCTCCAGAGGGTGGTGCAGTCTGCACAACACATCACCGGGGGCAAACTACATGCCCTCCAAGACACCTACAGCACCCGATGTCACAGGAAGGTCAAAAAGATCATCAAGGACAACAACCACCCAAGCCACTGCCTGTTTACCCCACTATCATCCAGAAGGCGAGGTCAGTACAGATGCATCAAAGCTGAGACAGAAGCTGTTTTTCAGTCTCTCAATCTCAAGGCCTTCAGACTGTTAAACAGCCATCACTAACATTGAGTGGATGCTGCCAACATACTGACTCAAATCTCTAGCCCCTTATAATAATTAAAAATTGGATGTAATAAATGTATCACTAGTCACTTTAAACAATGTCACTTTATATGTTTACATACCCTACATTACTCATCTCATATGTATATACAGTGCCTTGCGAAAGTATTCGGCTCCCTTGAACTTTGCGACCTTTTGCCACATTTCAGGCTTCAAACATAAAGATATAAAACTGTATTTTTTTGTGAAGAATCAACAACAAGTGGGACACAATCATGAAGTGGAACGACATTTATTGGATATTTAAACTTTTTTAACTAATCAAAAACTGAAAAATTGGGCGTGCAAAATTATTCAGCCCCCTTAAGTTAATACTTTGTAGCGCCACCTTTTGCTGCGATTACAGCTGTAAGTCGCTTGGGGTATGTCTCTATCAGTTTTGCACATCGAGAGACTGACATTTTTTCCTATTCCTCCTTGCAAAACAGCTTGAGCTCAGTGAGGTTGGATGGAGAGCATTTGTGAACAGCAGTTTTCAGTTCTTTCCACAGATTCTCGATTGGATTCAGGTCTGGACTTTGACTTGGCCATTCTAACACCTGGATATGTTTATTTTTGAACCATTCCATTGTAGATTTTGCTTTATGTTTTGGATCATTGTCTTGTTGGAAGACAAATCTCCGTCCCAGTCTCAGGTCTTTTGCAGACTCCAT